>NC_087204.1:84274185-84314185 GCF_015104395.2 Macrobrachium nipponense | reverse complement strand
ATTCATCTTTTGATTTAAGTTCGTATTATCTTACTTATTTACTCGTTTTTCTATTTATTTAGTAACTATTTATTTACTAGTTTATTTATTTATTTATTCATTTATAAATTTATTTATCTATTTACTTATTACTTTATTTATTTATTCATTTTCACCAGATCGGCAAATGTTTAATCTTGCTCTGAACTCTCTCCATGTATCTGGTCTTGTTGGCGGTGTGGACAGAATAACGTCCTTAAGCTACATTTAATCCGCTTAAGGAATAAGAAAGAAACCCAAAAGCGCTCGCCAGCAACAACCGCGCATTTAAACCTAGTTATATCAGAATTCTTAGAAACATCTAAGAGAAACATTTTAAGCAAAAAAAAAAAAAAAAAAAAAAAAAAGTATATGATTACTTCCCACACTCTCTTTTGCTCCTAATTTCACGTTGTCCGCTTTCGAATATGATTTTCGTTCCCCCTTTGCGCCTTATTATTTCGGCCCAGTCCCTCTCACCTATTTTTGCTGACTCTCCCCTTCCCTAAGCCATATGGCTCAGAAACGTACATGAATATAATTTTCTACCATTTGGTGCTGGTGTTCATATATGGCTTTTCCAAATTTCAAAATAAATGCAGCCGCTCGGAAGGGACTTTTAATATGCAGTAGGATTAACTCTTTTGAATGAGCAGTACATTGCTCTTAGTAAATAGTCACCCATTTTACTAATGATAAACAAAATATACTGTTGAGTAATTTTGAATTTTAACTGTAAAATGCTAAAAAGTGAAAAAGACGGACGGAAGCTGTTTAAGAGGAATGATCTCGTTAATTGTGGATTATGGGAGGTCGGCAGAGTGAGAACGGGAGCATTTCGAAGTGTGACAAAAATGAACATAAACGGGATTTTTTTTTTGTTTTGTTTATACATATGTCTAATATGGAGGTATTAGGAGGAGGATGAAGAAGCAGATCTTGAAGCGGAAAGAGTGGTAAAAGTATCGGAATAAAAGGGCCTAGATATCCAAGATGCCATTGAATAAGCCTAAGATGAGCGCGTGATTGTATGTTTGTTAAGACCGGGGTGATAGCGAGAGGAGGCTGTCGGCAAGATTTGTAAGTGACCAGAACCAAATATCTTTCAGAAAAATTAATTTCTTAACATTGAAACAAACACATAAAAACTGAATTTACTTGTGGATAAATAAATCTATTATAAGTGGGAGTTTTTTTCTTTAATGCAATCTCTGTGAGTTGTTTGTATAGTTTTAAAACATGATACACAGGAATTACGTAAAACTGGATTCTGACATCTAAACCTTTTCATCTTGAAACGGGAGGTAAAATGTTGAGCTTTTTGAAGCATGAAAATAATAGCCTTTCATAAACGAGCTCATTTACGCTCAGGTACACGTGCACAATCCTAGGGAGAAAAAAATAACGAAAACAGCGTTTTATAACTTAGGGTTGATAACAATGGATATTTCCCCTTTTCATGAAAGGCTTGGCGGTGGTTACCACAAAAATGACTATTTCTTTTTCACTGAGTTGAGAAGGAACTTTTCAATGGATAACAATCATACTCTTTTAATACGTGCTTATATTATTACTTTTTGGTGGAAGGGTGAGGTAATACCTTTATAGATGGGGATATCATGGACACGAAGGGAATATGCTATTATGTAATGATTACGACGCAAT
Organism: Macrobrachium nipponense; assembly: GCF_015104395.2. Classification (NCBI taxonomy): domain Eukaryota; kingdom Metazoa; phylum Arthropoda; class Malacostraca; order Decapoda; family Palaemonidae; genus Macrobrachium; species Macrobrachium nipponense. The sequence continues at coordinate 84,312,502 of NC_087204.1, read as the reverse complement.
AATGCTCAGCGAACATATCTAGTAGCATTTTTGTTTGAAAGCTTTGCCTAACATTCAACAATTATTGTCTTTCTTGATTTCAGTAGAATGTAAGGTACTGCTTCGCTAATATAAGGCAAAATCCATTTTCTGTTTTTTAACATCCGCAATGAAATTTTGAATATTAAACATAGTTACCACTTCTGCTATTTAAAGTGGACTGATGAAGATTAATTTCGACATGATATGATTGAAAATCAGAATACTTTCCCTATTAATCATTTAAATCTAAAACTAATTTTTATCAATCTCTCTCTCTCTCTTTCGTCCCACCCGCACACACGTTTTTTCCTTCATGAATTTTCATGATATTTTACAACACCCGCTTTAGTTATAATGAGCGTCTGAGAATGAAACTAGCGATGGAATAATTGAATATGGATTCTCACGTTTATTATTCTTTCCAAACAACTGGTTCATGAATCCTCATGTTTACCTAACAGAGTTTTTTTTTACTTTGTAAAAAAAATCGCTTACGACATAGTAGTTCTTCAAGGAGTTAGATAAATTTCTACCTATATTAAGAAAAGACCGAATATGATAAGTTTAATTAAAAATCTGCTTTTTGGATAAGCTTAATTCAAAATCAACAAGGCCTAGAATACATGCCGCTTTATATAAAGCACTTTCCAACATTTTAGAAAAACCATCACAAAACTGTGTCAACAAAAGTTAAATAATTTCGTTTAGAGTAGCTCTTGAATTAGAATGACGTAGTTGTGGAGGCCCCATTTTTCCAGGAGACAGGTATTTTCCTTTCTTTTCCTTCCGACTTTAAAACAGGTTCTGGAAGCTAAGTTTGTGTTCTCATTTTACCGACAGAATGAACTCGGGGGAAAGTTTGCACTTTCGGCGATGCGGGAAACGAACCCTTGAAATGAGTTTCTTTTCTATTTTCTTTGTATATTTTGGTAGAATATTTTCTTCGCGTTTTAAGCTAGACTCAAGCGACTATCTTTTTATTCTTTTACCTCCTTGTCCAATATTTCACTGGTTATAATTTGAAATGTTTCTTCAGCGGCAAACGTTTGCATAGACGGTCAATTCTTCCCTGTTGAAGAAACAGGTCAAAAGGCAAAAATAATATCTTGACAATATCACAACCAACAGGCTGTTCAATCTCATTTAATTTTCGGTACTTAAGTGCGCGAATTCTTACAAATACGCACAAAAGTCCAAACCAAAATTAAAAATAAAGATGTGGAATGATATATCTGCATTACTCTGACCTGAATGAGAAATGACCGTTAATCGACGTCAGTTACCCTGGCAGTTATGACGCAAGATAGTAACTAATAATTCACTTCGGTTCTGAGAGAAACTTTTGACGAAAGAAAACAAATTCAACGCTCGTGGGTTGAAAGTTAGTGGAATCTGTACTGCATATTTTCTTCAGTAAGACAGCGCAATGAGTGTTTACTTTATGATTCTCTCTCTCTCTCTCTCTCTCTCTCTCTCTCTCTCTCTCTCTCTCTCTCTCTCTCTCTATATATATATATATATATATATATATATATATTTTCTTCAGTAAGACAGCGAAATGAGTGTTTACTTATATTCTCACTCTCTCTCTCTCTCTCTCTCTCTCGCTCTCTCTCTCTCTCTCTCTCTCTCTCTCTATCTCTATATATATATATAGATTATATACTAATATATATATATAGATATATATATATATATATATATATATATATAGTATTATATTCAAGATGGTATGCACTCTAGTTACAGAACCAGATCAAGAGCTAAAGGACATTTTCTCAACAAAAAGACCCATTGTCATCCATTCCTTGAGGCCATTTGCTTAAAGCCAACATTTCTAAGTACAACTAGCCACTGGTCTAGGATGAGTTTCCAGAGAAATTGATAACAATAAATAATTTCAAGCCAGCTTACTCGAAATAGGACGGTTTTGTTATATAAATGTCATACTGTAATACTGAGGATCTGTTGGACTAAATAGATAAACCAAGCAATAAGGGGGAATATCGGACACTTTTTCTTGTATTTGTTATATATGAAAGTCTGATGGTGATTTATTAAGCTTATAAATACCCACATTCTAGGAAGTCAAGATATTATAATCAAAGTAATTAAAAATCATCACCAAATCTCCTAATTTGAAAATGGAGGCTAATCTCTTTGGAAAAATGGATCAGTATCACATTCGTATCAGTGTTTGCGCTGCATTAAAATGATTGTACACGATAATTACATAGCAAATGGTAATAGTTATAATAAATGAAGAAAGATAAGACTTAACCAAGGAGAATATATATATATATATATATATATATATATAATATATATATATATATATATAAATAGAGAGAGAGAGAGAGAGAGGAGAGAGAGAGATTACCTTATGGTAGAAATGAAGAAGACTAGGAGATGAACTGAGAAAGAAGCCTTCATCGGACTAAATGCCTCATATCGACTCCTACCGAGGAGGCAGATCAAAAGAAGTAGAAACCCCCGTGTATGCGAGCAATACGTTGCACGTAGACAAAAGTCCAGTATGAAAATATAATGCATGAATTGAAGAACAAAACTCAGTGCAATTGAATATTGTACGCAGCTGCTTAGTGGCAGATTTTTCAATTTGAACAATATGATTCCTCCAAGACAAATTAGAGGGAGAGGATATATCAATTATTTTTTTAAGTATCAACTGGATAACTAGGCGAAAAAGAATATAGGGCGATAGGAAATAAACTGCCTTGATGACACTGGTTAAGTGACTTAACGGATAAACATAAGGTGTTTTGAGGTTACGGGAGATCAACGAAGAGGGCTGAGAGGTGCATATTGAGGATTGAATCGTCAGCAAAAGCATAGCTAGGACGGGAGACAGAATGAAAAAGATAGATAAAGAAGAAAATATTTGGTGAAAGAGCAGAGCTGTGTAGGACAAGACAAGAGATGGGGATGGGGAAGGGAGCAGATGCACTGTCGACAACGGCTGACATAGAGGAACTAAAAAACAAAAAAACTGGTGAAACTTATTGAAGTAAAGAATAAAGCCACGTAGTGAGGAATGCCAGATTCTATCAGTTCATATGGAGATGTCAAAAGTGGCCACAAATTATTCTCCAGATTTCCGCAGAGATAAAAAACAACAGCAGTGAGGTAGAAACGAAGGCTGCCAGTAGATCTCGCTTTACAGAAACCATAATAATGATTTACAGTAAAACGAAAGTGATTGGAGGTTTTTAATGAATGGGTGGAGTGTACGTTTCAAACACTTTGGTGACAGTAGAAGTTATGAAGGAAGGAAGAATTAGAGTAGACGCCCTTTTCGGGGTCTATCCAGACCAGAGTATTTTAAAAAGAGCATAGATAAACGTGTGGTTCAGAAATTAGGGAAAAAATGGCAAAGTACACGAGTCAGTTCGTTTTCATACGCGCTGAGGAATCGACAAGAAATATTATTCCCATCAGATGCCATCACGATCTTCAAAGATGCAAAAGACCCGTGGACCTACGAGCAGGTACTATTGTGTAGGGTATAGCGTAGAAATTACATTGAATATTACAATGAAAAATACACATAGTAGCAAAATATTTAAGGGCTTTATTAATCATTCTTCTCTTCATTTTTTCCTTAACCAACAGTAACAAGAGAGGTACGTTTTTCCTTTGGGTTTTCCATTTCTTTCATGAGCTTCGACACTGGAATTTTCTCTTTTCTTCAAAACCGATAATGTGAGAGCAGAATTCAGAATTCTTACAGCAGACTCTACCACCAACTCGTCGGCAAATACCCACAATGAAAGCTGCATTTCTGTTTCCGCTAATATCTAAAGTGCAGGAGGGAAGCGCCTCGCAATGACAGACGAAACTTTCTATATAATGGAAGTTATGCAACGAGCAATTATCCTGAAAGCAACTTCCTCATTTTTCTTTCGTTCGCTTTCTGGGTTTCCGGATGAAGCTTTTTCCCACAGGATTCCAGTGGTTATTGAGATATGAATGTTTTCTTTCTTACGAATAATATAAGTTTTAAACATAACTATGATCAGTTGAGGCAACCGTCCTCTCTCTCTCTCTCTCTCTCTCTCTCTCTCTCTCTCTCTCTCTCTCTCTCCACACAGAGGATACAAATAAAAAAAAAAGTGAAATCCTGTATCAAAAGCCAAGTTTTGAATTAACAATCCATCACTTTTGCCTCCTTTCGCTCTCTGTTCATTCTCTGGTTTTGTCTGTTTCTATTCCGGTTTCTGTTAATATGTCTGTCAACCTGTCTTTTCGAGATGTGTAAACAACAACAGAAAATTTATAAAAAAAAGATTTAGTAAAAGTCGTGCAGTCATCTGGAGCTGACAGTTAATTACATGTTTTCTCTTTACACTTCTTTTTTGGAACCTAAAACAAGATGTTAAAAAAAAAAAAAAAAAAAAAAAAACACACACAGTACGCCCAGGGTTAGCGAACTCAAATATGACTTTTGGTCTCTGGAAATGACCTTAGACTATGTATGCTAGTGAAGTATAGGATAAACATATGAAGTTATTTTAGTTCATATATAACATTTGACGTCTTTATACGATCTTCATCTGACCTTTAGATCAAATAAATGAATATATGAAATTCGTAGTCTTCCTTCTTAAAGTTATTTTAATATTACCCATAAAACCTTTCCCTTAGCAGAAATATGGACATACAGTGTGCCTGACACAATATGTAAACCGGGAATAAAAAAAAAGAAGAAGCAGAGAATGACCTTTCCGGTTATTACAAAAACGGAATAACTTTTGGTAGCGTTGCAATGCGTAATATTATAGCACGCCTATTTGTATGAATTATTTTTCCCTATTTTAGATGTTGTAGGTTGTCAGTGTTTCAACGTCAAATGTCATGTTTTTAAATTCCCGCGTCATAAAGTGTCATTTGAACACCATTTGAATTCTGGCATGCCGTTCGAATTATCGAAAACTTTTCGCTACACTCGTACGTCATCAACGCATCATTTTGCAGGCAAAAACTACAAAATACAGCGTGCGGGCAGCAAAGGGTAGACTTTAGTGTTAGAAACTAGTGAATACTTTCTACAAACGAGCTGCTCACACAACAAGGCAGTTTTTCCACGGTAGCTTCAATTACTTTGCGCTCGATTACTAGGGAAAGCAGCAGGAAAATGATGAGAGAACGAAGTATCTTTGGTACACAGGTCTAGGTATTAGTTAAACACTTTATGTATTAAGGATGAGTCGGTAATACTAAAAGTACCTCCTTGCAAAACATTTTCGCTTTACGTGTGAAATGAGTGCATACGAGGACATGCTCATACCCATTCAATTGTACACACACTAGACACATACACAGAGAGAGAGAGAGAGAGAAAGAGAGAGAGAGAGAGAGAGAACGTATGTTTGTAAGGGGAAGTAAGGAAATTTTGCATTACTAATAAACAGATGTCAATAATTGTAAAATATACTGAGGTTAGTTTTCCTTCTTAGTAAATAATGAGCTCTGAAATTTCTTCAGTTCTTCTCTCTAGGTACTTTTAACATTTAATTTTATCCGTAGAGTTCTGTCATAAGCCAAAGACGGTATTCATTTCTTTTCATACCTTCTTGCTTAAAGACAAGAAGCAATAATTTTCTTGTATTTTTAATAATTCTTTGTTTTAGATCTTGACTGTGATAAATGATTTTCTTAAAAAATACGAAATGATTTCACGTGTCTTTGTGGGGTTTTCTCTAGATTTGGATGAAATATCACTCCTTGTTTGAGGAAACTTTTTCCTTGCTCCCCCTCTTCAGATTTCAATTATTGCTGCTCTGCCGATCAATGGCCCGGATTTTCCTTCATATGTTTTTTCGTACTCCGTTTTATTTTCTTCTTTCTTCTTCTTCTTCTTATCTCTCTCTCTCGCTCATCTCTCTCTCTCTCTCTCTCTCCTCTCTCTCTCTCTCTCTCTCTCTCTCTCTTTTTGCGTCTGTTTTTCTGGCTGTCTCTCATTCTCTGTAGCAAGTTGCCTTATGCTTTATTTGTATATATATATATATATATATATATATATATATATATATATATATATATATATATATGACTGGAAAAAAATGTTCTGTAACAACAGAATTCCATCTAATAAAAGGAGCCCATAAAAACACCAAAATGTAGAGAGAAAAGTACTATATTTCAGAGACTGCTGTCTCTCTCTTCAGGTATATACCTGAAGAGAGAGACAGCAGTCTCTGAAATATAGTACTTTTCTCTCTACATTTTGTGTTTTTATGGCTCCTTTTATTAGATATATATATATATATATATATATATATATATATATATATATATATATAGATATATATATAGATATAGATATTATATACTATTTATATCTATATATCTATCTATCTATCTATCTATATATATATATATATATATATATATATATATATATATATATATATATATTTCCCCAAAGATACGAAGCTTGTATTCTTTCTGTCTCCAAAATCACATTATTCTAACTTCTTCAATCTGAGATTTATGAACTAATTATGTCCCAGTGACGTTAATTTGCTTTCATTAAACTTTTCATCACTGATAAACAATGAACATTTTATAATTATGTTTACGTCAGCTTTTTAATTAAGAAATGTGATTGATTTGAATGATCCTGAAGAAGGTAATTCCATGTCAATTATTATACCTAAAAACTTATTTTCATTTGCTTTATTATTAAGACAAGACCTTACTACTCAATCGTATTTAACTGTACTTAAATTACAGTGGCCATCTGTCACCCATTGGTAGGGTGCCAGGAGCATCCTACTAATATATAATCAAACTGATCTCGGGAGTTTGGAGTAAGTGTCAAAGGTGTACAATGAGGCTTGAAAGTTACCAAAATTTACCGGTACCCAATTTGAAACTTATATCGGACCTTGGCGATCTGGTGTAAGTGTCAGGAAGTGAGAATGAAGTTAATTTAGTTTATCTGGCGTTATAATGAGAATTGAGTAACGGAGTCAATGAGTTAGCGACTAATTCGAAAATTCAGGTATTACAAAATTCAATTACCCCTACAGTAATGAGTTCTTTCGTCTGGTTTAAATATTAATTTTATGTATAGTCATTTGCATAACTTCTTATCCCTGTTATGCAAGGTTTTTACCCCAGCTGATCATTCCAGGTAGTTTAACACCTTCATTCTTTTAATTAATAAGTGTTCCGCCCCACCACCCACCGACATGAAGTCTCATTACGTAGGAAGAAAGTTTTTCTTCCTCCTTCCCCTTCCCTTTCCTCAAATGAATGAGTACATTGGTTATCACATCCCATCAACTTCTACATTTATAAAAAAAAATGTAGTCCAATTTCCAGCCGGTATTTCCAGGCGTTTGTAATTCAGCTGGATCTCAAAGACTAATATTTCTCACATCGACCTGTCGTAAACTTAAACTGGAAACGACCCCCGTTAAGATTTCAAGGCGGGAACTGAAGAAAGGAGCTTGTTGGGTCTGACAGCGAGACATCCTCCGCTTTATCAATCTGTTACGGTCCACGAAGAAAATCTGTGTCCACTGTGGCTGAAAGGCGGAATGGAAGAGATACCTGGAATAGGAACCTGGAAGGAGATAAGATGCGAAAGCGACGTGGAAAAATGGAAGAAATTGAAGATAGTTTCTCCTACCTGTTATGAAGGAAAAATGATCTCACAATCAAAACATATTGGATGAGACTGGTGCTTTCATGTTATTTCAAGATTCAGCACCGATATTTACGATGTTCATTCTTGATGGACGAACAATAGAGAACAAAGCTTTCATGAGATATAAGACTGGGAATAAGTTAAGCAGAAGCGGATGAAATTGAACTTTCAATGTCTCGAAAAATTGAGTTAGGTTAACCCTATAAGTTCTAAGAATTTCATCGGCGATAATAGTGAATAAATTTTGAAGATACGGATACAAAAGACTGAAACTGATAATTAAGATAAATGAAGGAGAAAAATTAACAATGCTGTTTATAAGAGAGAAGAGAGGAGAAGAAGAGAAGAAGAGGAGGAGGGAGAGAAGAGAGAGATATGAGAGAGACGAGAGAGAGAGAGAGAGAGAGAGAGAGAGAGAGTTTGACATATCGTGCCAATATTTTAGTTCCTTTCTGTCTTTATATTCTCAAGAGCAATACAGAATAAGAAATATATATATATATATATATTATATATATATATATATATATATAGATATATATATATATATATATATATATATATATATATATATATATATATATATATATATATATATAATGTGTGTGTGTGTGCATTTTCTGTTCGCAAAAACTAGTGAATGATTTACATCTGCGAAAAAGCAAAGAGAAATAAAAGGAAGTCTGCTGACAATGATGGTGACTGCTGTAAAAACGGCGGTCGCATCCAGTAGGATGTAAACCTCCTAAGCGATAGTGTATATCATTCTTAATTCATCTATTTAGATCTAATGTGCAAAAATTTACAGACTTGATATATAGTTATAGCTTTACGAAAAACAACTTGACTTACTGAATTGTGCTCCAAAGACGCTAAATCTCTCTTTCCACTCCTTCACACTCCTATGCAAATACAACATACTTGCTTTAGTATTTTTCTTAATCGACCTTCAGAATATGATCGGACGTAATAAAGAAGAGACAGAAACTTAAAAATTTCTGCCAAGAGGAAGTAAGTGAGGACCAAGTACACTGGAGAGTCAAAACTATACTATTATAGTGGAGAGAGAGAGAGAGAGAGAGAGAGAGAGAGAGAGAGCGAGAAGCTACATAATTAAGGCATCAAGGACGTCCCTCTGTTTGTCTGCCCATATGTCTATCAACCATTCCATTCCACACGAACAAAAGATGACCTCTTCCGAACTGAAAATTCCTTCTTTATTTAGTCTTGAGCCTATTTTCCGTTCCTCGTCAATTCCTTCGTAGTTTTGACGCCTCTCCCCATCCCCACCTCCCTATCTATCCAATAAACCCCCCCCCCCCCCCACATTTCGAATTTTCCTTTTCCGTTCCGCTCGCTTCCAATGTCTGTCTGTCTCGTAATTCCTAATCTCTGGGAGCGTGATTTTTTCCCCTTAACCCAAAGGGATCCTTTTTGTAAAGTTTATGACCAGCAGACGTTCTATATATTCCGGGAGCCTGAGAGTTTCTCCGCGTTTGATTACGAGAGATGATTTCATTTCAGAATTTTGGAAACTTGGCCACCGGTTCCAATATGTAAAGCAGAAGGAGAATACAGTAGTAGAGAGGAGGCTGTAATATTCCGGCTAATTGTCCTACAGTTTTGCTAAATGACTGAGTACACTAATTTGCAAAAAGGCAAAATGTCAGTTTTTATTTAATAGTGAACTAGTATTCAGGCTATAAAAAGTAAATACAAATAAATACGCCATTGTAATTTATAAGATTTTTCTTTAAGCCGCTCCTGTTTTCCATTAAAAAACTTGTAAATATGAATTTCCTGAAAATTGAAGAGCGGTAATAATTTATAACACTGAAATCTATCCAGGGCTTCACAGGAGAGTCGGGTTACCATGGTTACCACTCCCGGGAGGGATGCCTGACAGGCATGTGATATAGCGAAAGGTATGAGAGAGAGAGAGAGAGAGAGAGAGAGAGAGAGAGAGAGAGAGAGAGAGAACCTATCTTAATTCGGAAAATATCATAACGTGATAACGTTTAGTGTGTTTGCAACTGCATAATCAATGTCGATGGGAGCAGCATTACATCGTTTCAAGTGAGTTAAAAAGATATACAACGTCATTTCTAACTTCTGGGTTTGTGTTAGATATCAGGTTTAATGCAACACATTTTCGGGTTTATTTTGGATAAAAATTAAAATTTAATCAAGTTTTCTGTTCTGAGTGTCAAAAATGAGATCGGTAACATAATAGGTTCTCTTGACGAAAGTCAATGTTAATGTAAAAATCATACAAACGGTAAAAGTAAGCGTGAATTATTGTTGGAAATAAATTACTTTTTAAAATCCACTGTGGGAAAAACTTAGTCTATATTATTTATTTAAATTCTTTTTACACTTGAGCTTAATAACAATCTCGGCAATTTTGAGAACCATAAGTAAAGAGTAACCTCCTGATATTATAGGGCTTATGTTAAGAGACAATTCTTGAAAGTACTTTTACTGACGTTACTCTTCTTATGGTTTTCAACATTGAACTGTTCTCCTTACCGGGACTCGGCGGCTGGGAGGTAAACCTGCCCAACCCTTGGGTAAAGATGGTCCTTGTCACTACCCAAGCATTGCAACGGAACCCATGCATTTGTTTATTTTATGTTAAGAAAACAAAATAGTGATGCACTGAAAAACAACAGCCGCATAGAAGACCTAATACAATCAAATTTGTTATAGTGAATACAAGTAGTAAAAACAAAGTGGATGAATCGCAGGTTCAGAATGCGAGGATCGACGCAAAATATATACTTTAATCTGACAAGAACGACCGAAAAGCTTTCAAAGAGTGAAAAAAATTTCAACTGATTTATGTTATTGTTGATAGAAACGCGTCTTTTGTCCTATTTCTCATGGGTTCTCTATAGACTATTCTAAAAAGTCTATGATGAGAAACAGTGACAAATTGACAACCATTACTTTACCATTCCATTTGGTAGTTACAGGAAATCTTTGTTGGTGTCAAGTATCTTTCGGCTAATCAAAATACCCATCAAACACGAAAAGTGAAGTAGACTTTTAAAAAATAATGACTGCAGAAGTAAATGGCACCACTAATTAAGTTACTAAATATAGAAAGAAGGAAAGAGAGAAAGGAAAGAAAATAAGTAATTTCCGTTTTGTGTCCAAGGCTGCCATTTTCCCGGAGATATTTACATCTTAATTTCATAATACAATCCTTCGTCTGTTACGACCCCGTCAAGGACAGGGAAAGACGAGACACAAAACTGCGTTTGCTACCAGCATCCTAACTCCTAGTTACAGGTCTTAATAGCGGAAAAGAATTTTCGATATGTCTTTTGTTGAAAATTGAGAGGATATACGAAATTAAATAATCATGACTAAAAAAAGAAAAAAGTCTGAAAGTCTTTTATATACGGAGTATATTCACTAGTGATGAAGACCTACCAACTCTTGCAATACGTAATGTCCCTCATATTCTCTTTAGGTAAATAAGCGAGTATGTAATTGAGTTCGTATTTGTGCTGTACAGATTTCATAACGTAGAATGACTAATGTCACCTATAAAAAAACCCATTTCATTCTAACTTCATTTAGGAGATGTACTAGATTTTTTTCTTTCAGTTTCGCAATCGGAACGTTGAATCATGCAATGTTCAAAGATCGGAACTGAAAATATAAGGATATAGATACTGAATTGCAATTTAGAGAAGACTTTTCAGGTTAATCTATTGTGAAAGTTTTTCCATTTTTTCGTTTTAGAGTAAGGGCATTTTTGTATCAAATCTCATCCACTTTTGCCATTTATAGAATGACAGCAAAGGGCTCGTGAACACGCGGCCATAGTGAAGTGGGCGAGATTAAATTCTTTAGATTCAATACCTAAAAGTTGTCAACATCACTTCACACCGTACATACAGCGACGAAACTTTCGTCATTTTGTTGCCCTTGGAAATGGAAGAAGTCGTTGCTTTTAGCAAACAACAGCAAATAAATCTTTCAAAATAAATCTTTCACTCCGTTCCATTTCACCAAACAGCATTTCCTGGAGGTGTTTTTCTCTCGTGGAGGAGGACGAGGCAAGCGACCAGTCGGAGGTAATCTTATTATGGGGTGTTGAATCTTGTTCTGTCTCAACTTAAAGCTGCATCGCTCAACAGGTTCTTCTCGTTCCCCGTTTCTTTGACAGCAGGAGATTCTCCTGTCTATGAGCTATGATAAAAAGGATCACTGTCCTATAGCAGCGAGATTTTCTGTCTATAAACGATGAACTAATAGTTTACTTTTTTTTTGCACAGTAAGATCTTTTTCCATCCGTGAGGTATAGTTGAATGAATTCCTCTCTTACAAGCACGAACTGTACGAACAATATCGACTCTACTCTATCTAATATTGAGCGATAGATTAATCATTTGAGAAATATGGGATACGTAACTAATTTTTTAAATACAGGATAGAATAATTTTGAAAAAAAATTTTCCAAAGAAAAAGTTGATACCACCAGACATAAGGTCCACGCCTAGATGAAAACGTTATCAAAATGGCCATTTACTTTTTGTTTTTGTTAAGTAAAGTCTTCCGTTCCCTAAACCGACATCAGTTGGTACACTGGCAAAATCATGTTTTTTCCTGACATATTAAGTATGGGGTTGCTAGAGACCCGCCTGTAGGAGAATGAATATGATAAGGATCATGGAACAGGACATAGGGGAAAATCCAGAGACTGGTAGTGGACGTACTGTTCCAAATAAAGTATTGATGAGTTTTGAGTTTGCCATCGGAAAAGAGCCAAAATTACTGTTAACTTCGAATACCATGTTTAATGAACATAGATTACGGTTGCTGTATATCGTTAGCCGCTTTCAAAACAGATCTCCATGAGCTACTGGAGTAAAAAATAAACACTTTCTAGAATTATAAGTGTTTTCACACTTAAGATTTATCGGAAAAGGATCTTTTATACATACTAGCAAATATATGTATACAGATAATATGAATTCAAATTCGTAAAGTGACAAAGTCTACGGGCGTAACCAACCCCGTTTCACGGGCAGAACCACCTCCGTTTCAGGGAATCCCTTCTCACCCCCACCCCCTTCGGAAGGGGAATGGGGTAGGATGAAACCCCATTATAAAGTTTCTGAGGGATCCCCACTATAACCCTGCCAAGTTTCATGCCCATCGGACCAGCCGCTTGGCCGTGATTGAACGACAGACGGACGGACAGACATTACTCCCATTATAGTAAGATGGCTAGAGAATCAGTCAAATTATTTTAAATACTTCTTTCTGGTCTCGTTGAATTTCACGATTAACTGGATAATGGAATGTTATGTATCTTCTTGCTTAATGATATTTTTATGAATGATTGATTCGTGTACATCCGCATAAGCACAGATATTGAAAACTAATTGTGAAAGGCATAATTAAAGGGTAAATCACCTGTAAAGAGTGTCTGCAACAGAAAATATCACATGAAAAAGAGAGAGAGAGAGAGAGAGAGAGGAGAGAGAGAGAGAGAGAGAATATTTCTTACAGCATCCTGCAAAAGCAAACGATGCACTTAAAGAAGACAAATTATCTCTTAAAGTTAAAGTATAAACCTCTGTAAATGTTTTAATGGAAATGTATTAACCGGGTCGAAATATTTCAAAGACAGTTTATTCAAGCATGACCTTACAGCACTTATGAAGTGGGTCATAGGTCATGTAATAAACAACGCTGAGCACACAGTGCTTATAAATTCAGAAGGAAAATAACAATAAACCAAGCAGAACGTAAAGGCTCACAAGTACCGAAGTAAAATACGTCGAAACGAATGAGGGACACAATAATCTGCGTCCAGTCAAGGCAAACTTTTGCCTAACTGTTTCATGCCGTGCCGACTGTGCCGACTGTTCACTCAGTGTTATAATAATTCCTCTCCCGAAGTTACAAAACAAACTGATACATGCGTAAAGTTTTCAACCAAAACAATCTCGGTGACAAAGTAGGAAGGGATTCGATGCGAGCGATGTTACAAAGTCGAGATTGCAGATGATACAAATGCAACAGTAACTCTCGCTGAAAACCGTGCCTCCGTGTTTTGATGGAATTATTGTGTAGTTTTGTAGAGAGAGTGGGCTGGAACGTTGCTCATTTCGTGATTCATAAAGAGATACAAAATATTTGTGCATGAATGTAATAAATAAGGACCATATGGGAAATTCATCGTGTCTATGGCTTTTATTATAAGTCTGTAATCTAACAAGTTAAACACATTTTATATATAATATATATATAATATTATATATTTATATTATATAATAATATATAATATATATGCTTATTAAATGCTTAAGATCACAGTAGATGCACGAGACTTCATTATATAAGCGAATACCACAGAAAAATGACAGGCACACGGTAGATATTGCTGTCAAATTGAATAGTCAACAGTTTACTGATCTTCTGCTTGACATTTTCTTGTGGAATTGTCGCTATATATATATATATATATATATATATATATATATATATATATATATATATATATATATATATACATGCATAGTGTGTGTTTGTGTAGGAAACTGTTCAATCTGTATATATATATATATATATATTATATATATATATAGTATATATATATATATATATATATATATATGTGTGTGTGTGTGTGTGTGTGTGTGTGTGTGTATGTGTGTGTGTATACATAAACATACGAGGATACACACACGCATATATTTATATAGTAATTTGTTACTGCAAAATGAAAGTACTTTGGTTTGAGCTTTGAGACTGTAACTATTATACGTATATTAGTGTGTTATTGCTATCCTTCTTTAACAGCAGTTAATAAATAAGAAAAGGAAAACGTTTACAGAAATTAAGACCGCGCTGTAATATAGGATTATGCCCTATGTTCAGAACCTAGTTATAAGTAAACGAAAGTTTAGAATAAACATTTAGCACTTCAGTTTTCGAGTTATGTAAATGGTTATGTACCACCATCTTCATTTTTAAGTGTGATGTATGCCGGTAAATGAGAGAGAGAGAGAGAGAGAGAGAGAGAGAGAGAGAGTAATATGAAAACAATTGGAATTTAAATGCACCTTGTCTACATCTACTATATAATTCAATCCTCAACAGACAGACGTCTTCTCTCGTAATAATCTCTCTCTCTCTCTCTCTCTCTCCTCTCTCTCTCTCTCTCTCTCTCTTTCTCTTCACGATTCAACTTTTTCGGCAAAGGTGCCATAAATATTCATTGCTGGGAGAGGCAGCAGCCACTTAGGAAGACATATTTTTGATGCTCTTACAATTAGGCATTCGGGAACCTCAGGAAGAACACAACAGGAGAGACTGAAGGGAGTTGGCCGAGTCCTGCCTCGGCGGAAATCTCATTTGGCGGACGAACAGGAATTCGGTAGAGGAGGTGGAATTGTTTAATCGCGAAGAATCATGTTTATTTGAATTGCAAAAGAGCTGCGTTGCGGTCCAAATAGTTAAAGAACGGTTGATTAACTGCTGCTACGTTCGCTTGAACAAAAGTCGTCCTTTTTTATTTTATTTTTTTTTTATTGCTAGGCGGTAGTAGCATAACTATGTTTTTTAAAGTTTTTTTTTCTTGTATCGATTTTATGTTTCAAACATCACATAATAGTACAAATCATACAATTGTTATCTTTTTAAATGTGGCATGCAATTTAAACGACAGGTTTGCTTCTTCATATTAATTATATCTTTAATAATATATAATTGGAATTTTTCATTTCTTAATGCTAAACAGAAATTTATCGTTTTCCTTGTTCTACTGCTTTCGTCATATGAGTCCTTCAGATATAGAGAATTAAATGCAAAGCCAAAACTAGAAAATGGCCCAGAGATATTTTTATGTCAATTTAATACGAAACTCCAGTTCGTTATGAATAACACTAAGTGCTGTATTTCTTGAAATATGAAAACTTAAATATTTTCACAGTAAACTCCAAATACATGCTGGATTCCAATTTCATAATATGAATCTCGTCTCTTCTGTCACAATCTATTAATTTCATCCAGCCTTGACCACGGTGAGAGAACTTAGAGTATATATATATATAATATATATCTATATATATATATATATATATATATATATATATATACACACACACACACACACACACACATATATATATAATAATCACACAACACACACACACACACACACACACATATATATATATATATATATATATATATATATATATATATATATTATATAGATATATATATATATACACACAACACACACAAACACACACATACACACACACACACAAGCATATAGATATATATAGTATATATATATATATATATATAATATATATATATATATATATATATATATATATATATATATATATATATATATATACACGTATATATATACTGAATAATGTTTTCCATCTTATGCTTGAGTTGTAGCGAAGGGGTGAGGAAGAGGGTGCGTCTACAAACTTACTGATTAAATAAACAAACAGACAGGTCAATAACTCTTACCAGCGGCAATGTAGCTCCTGACCAGGCGAACGAAAACAGAGGTCGCACACAATCATTTGAATTTGTTGACATGAAAATATACATATGAACTGATACACAAGGCATGACTGAAGATATGGTACATATAGCTGAAATGCTGACATTATAATGCGTACGGTGATAATAATACACTTAACAGGGCCATAATATGAAAGAAGATATATGTTTAAAAAAGATGTGTGACGTACGTTGTGTTTCTTGTGTCCGCACATTTTGTGCTGAGGAGATTAGCAAACCAGGTGAGATGGCGGCGTGTGGGGTCCTTGTTTCACGCTACAGAGTATCTTGCTTATTTAGTATCTCGTTAGGATTAATTTACCTTTAGTTCCTATGAATCAAAGCCATTGAAAACTTTGTGTGAAGGTAGTTTGTTTTATTTCATGCAAAACTAATATAACGTTGCTACACAAGTGAGAATTTTCGTTGTTGAATGGAGTATGCTATTATTATTATTATTATTATTATTATTATTATTATTATTATTATTATTATTATTATTATTATAGCACAAAATCCGCCATTGAAAGGTTTCGAAATTCTGTTGAAGAATTTATTTCTTCCCTATAACAGATCTTTTTTCCCTGAAGCAAGTTTTTTTCTTCTGGGTTTTCTTCAAAGGGTTGATTGAAAAACTTTTCTTCCTATCAGCGATCTTGGCAATACATGTCATCAATATCAAACTCGCTAGAAAAGGATGATTCTCTCTCTCTCTCTCTCTCTCTCTCTCTCTCTCTCTCTCTCTCTCTGTCTCCATACAACCCTCCCTTGATTTAAAAAGAAAATAAAATTCCTCTAACTTAATAATTTCATCCTCGAGAAGTCTTCTTATACAATCAAATTTTTTTCATCGTATCCAGGAAGTGAACTCAATTTGCATAGTAAATTTTACTTATCTCTGTCTTGCATTTATTTATTCCATCCATATTTTCCCAACGAAATAATTATTGACGTCAGAATCAAAATATAATTCTTTAGAAAATAATTCATACAACCCCTTCGAAGAAGACTATGAAGCACTAAATGATCATATAATTAATTAACTTTTCGCTCTTAGATTTACCACATTTTTATAATGAGATAATGCTTTATTTCAAATGTGAAAACAAAGTGGGGGTAAATTCTTAGGGTTCACACGAAATCATGACGCGTGTACACAAATATTTTATGAGAAGGGAAGGAATGAATCACTTTGTTGAGCCGAGGGAAAGAATTGCGCTTTAAAATTTGCTTATAAGTTGTTCGGAGATTAAGCTATAAACTTCGGGTACGAGTTATTATACCTTTGATGAAAAGAATAACGCAGGAGGGAATTTGGCAACCAAATTCTCTAAGATTTGAGTAAGTGTGAGTTTCTTGTATTTAATCGAGTTTACTGCCGAGGAGATTCTCACTCGATAAAATTTACACTGCTTCTAAAAGTTAGCGGCCCAAATATAGTTGCCCTTAGGCAATTTTCATGGAGGCAAATTGGATATTTCTGTTCAGAAATCACATTTATGTTTACTATATCTTCTACGTATGAGTCACTAGCCATCTGAATGTTTATTTCACTAGTCACTGATCATTTGGGTTTGCATCAAATGAATATTTGCTCATTCTAAATTGACCTTAAGAAGTGTCTTTTAAATTCTTCTGATTATTCTTTTCTCTTCGATAATAGTGTCTAATAAGACCAGGCTAAAGTTATATTTTGTAGAAAGAGGAATGAGAGAGAGAGAGAGAGAGAGAGCCTCTGAGTTTAGTAGATTTATTCCAAGCCGAAGGCCCAAAAACAAATCCTTGAGTATGCTGGCAAAGCCTGCCGAAACACTACGGAATACACTCACCCACATTTAACTTCCAAATTTACTGTTCTTAGCGTTTATATTACAGAATATGTTCACTAAACTCAGACCTTCTATGCTATTCCCTTTCACCTAAAATATGAATATGGGCAAGATTCTATTAAGAAATAATATCGATGAAAAATTTTAAGTCGAAGAATTAAAAACATCGGAAAATCAATTCAGCTGAGGCAGCTATTCTTTTTAACAAAGCTTTTCTAAAAAAGGGCCAACTACCTTCTCATTCTAAAAAAAAAAGATTACTACTACTACTACTACTACTACTACTAATATCATAATAATAATAATAATAATAATAATAATAGTAATAATAATATTTTAAATTAAAGATAATGCCAGAATTGACAGAGATGATTCTATACAAAATTCTTTCAATTCTTCTAACGACTTGTTTTCTGGCCCACTGGTATTTCTAAGCAGCTGTCCGATGGTCATCATGCTGTAGGTCATCAAAGGAATTTCGGACTGGTGTTATCAAAGGGGGCGGGGGACCAGGGACAGGCTGAGGGTCGACATCAGGAATTCGGATGTGTTTCGTAGGGCAGGAACAGGCTGTAGCCGTCAGGGGTCAATCTGTATTTCATGCGTTTCTTTCTTTTCTGGTTTCTATTAAAGGACGTCTGCAAGTTTCAGCCACCCTGTTTGGCCATCATCGGGACGGGATCGCTGAGTGCAATGAGCTACTACGGTTGAATTTGCGCTATTTATTGTAATCAAGAGGCTTGAGGAGTCTGGTACTCCATTTTCCATTGGGCACTGCTTGTGGCGTCACGTGCGATGTCATCAGGGGGACGGCTTCAGATTGGCTGTCCTCTTTGTGGACGGAGAGTCATTCTTGTCGGTGATGGTGGAGGTCTTCTTGAAGGGCGTGCTGCTAGGTCGTCACTTTACATCTGCTTCAACATAAATATTGAAATAGAATTATTGCAATAATCTATAAACAAAAGAAATTTTAATATATAGAATCATTTGTTCAAGCAGCAAATATTTTCGATGGGAAACATGCGTTCCTAAGTTCTTTTTCCATTTAGTAACCATAATCTTTGGAGGCTTTCAGGTCAATAAATAATAATAATAATAATAATAATAATAATAATAATAATAATAATAATAATGCCTCTTCCTTCTACAGCCCGTTCTTTTACTTCATGTTTTCATTCCGTACGGAATAGATTTAATATGTTGATCTTCCTCTCGTTAAGCTCGTAATATTAAATTTTTTTCCCTAGGGTTCCTGAAAACACGGGTTTAAAGACAGAAAGAGAAGGAAAAGAAGTCATAATATGAGAAAATGGCCTTTGTTATGCTCATCCCTCGGAATGTTTGAGCTATGGATTTAATGGTTAAAAACAGAGTGATTATGTTCGGAGGAATGTTGTTTTGGACGAGGCGAGTCTTCGATATTCCTGTTGTCTTCATGTTATCCCCATTTGTATCTTCAATTCAATAATTACAGCCAGCTTTCCAGTTTTCTGTGGAGGATAACTGTCTGTCTGTCTGCACCTTTTCTGTCCGCCCTCAGAACTTAAAAACTACTGAGGATAGAAGGCTGCAAATTGATATGTTGATCATCCACCCTCCAATCATCAAACATACCAAATTGTAGCCCTCTAGCCTCAGTAGAATTTATTTTATTTAAGTTTAAGTTAGCAATGATCGTACGCAATGCACCGTTACAGGTACCAACAACATAGTAGGCCACCACAGGGCCGTGAATGAATGTTTCATGGGTTGCGGCTGAGAGTTTCATGAGCCGTGGCTGAGATTTTTCATACAGGATTATACGCTGTATAGAAAACTCGATTGCGGCGAAGAAATGATTTCTGAAACCAAACTGGACAGGACAACCTCGAAAGGAGAAAGTGCGACGACGAAGCGAGAAAGTACGACAGCAAAACGAGCCATTACGCCACCGAAATGGAAGGGAAGATACCAAAATGAGGAAGTGCGACACCGAAATGAGAGTACTGTAACTTCAATGAGAAAGTATGACACCGAAATGAGAGTGCTGTAACTTCAATGAGGAAGTATGGACACCGATAGAGACTGTAACCTTAAATGAGGAAAGTAATGACACTAATGAGAGTACTGTAACTTCAAGGGAGAAAGTATTGACGAAATGAGAAAGTATGTAACTTCAATGAGGAAAGGTATGACACCGAAAGAGAGTAATGTAAACCTTCAATGAGAAAGTATGGACCCGAATGAGAAAGTCTGTAACTTCATGAGAAAGTATGACACCGAAATGAGAGGGTACTGTAACTTCAAATTAGAAAGTAATGACACCGGGGGAAATTGTTGATGTATTGTAACTTCAGTGAGGAAGTGCGATACCGAATGAGAAAGTACAACATCAAAATAAGAAAGTATAACACTAAAACTAAAAGTACGACACCGAAATGAGAAAGTATAATAACGGAATTAGAAAGTACGACATTAAATTAAGTGATTACAAAAACTAAACGAAAAGGGCGTCACCGAGATAAGCAATTACGACAACGAAATGAGAAAGTACGACCCCGAGATAAGTAATTACGACACCTTGATAAGTAGGTACAACACCGAACTAAGAAGGCACGACAGAGAGATAAAACAGTACGATAAGGAACTAAGAAAGCACGATACCGAAATAAGAAAGAACACAAACGACACCGGCATCAATCTTTATGACAACGGAGCTTGAAAGTACAACACCGAAATAAGAGAGCAGCACGAGAAAGAAATGAAAAGTACGGCAACAAAATAAGAAGGAACAACACCTAGATGAGAAAGTACGACAACGAAATGAGAAAGTACGACAACGAAATGAGAAAGTAGGGCACCGGAAGGAGAAAGTACGACACCAAAATAGGCAAGAACTACCCAGAAATGAGAAAGTACGACAACGAAATGACAAAGTACGTCCACGTCAGCAATGTCATTACGTGCCCAACAGAGCGACGAGAGCGAAAATTCCACTCCCAGATTCTCGAGAGATGGAATGGGAATTTTGCGCTCCACTTTCATTTCTCTGCCTCAGGGAGGAAGCTTTTTTTTTAAAATGTTTTATTTGGCATAAATAGATAATGCTGGTTCGCCTCTCGCATTCCCTCTATCTTTATGTAATTACGTGTACATATATACGTGTGTGTGTATATATATATATCATATATATATCTATATATATATATATATATATATATATATATATACACACACATATATAATATATATATATATATATATATATATATATATATACTATATATATATTATATATATACACACACACACACACACACACACATATATATATATTATATATATATATTATATAAGAGTATATATATAGATATATATATGGATATATATATAGTATATAATATATAAGGCGGAATCCCACAGGGAAAATTGATGAGTCAGAAATCCAAGCGCTTTCGTCTTTACTAAGACATTGTCAAAGGAGCTAATGAAATACAATTGGAGAGAAAGGTTTCAGGTACACAACAAGATCAAGAATACCAGATGGTTAATTGTCAAAAGGGTAAAATTAAAAGAGATAATTAAGGATTATCGGATATCACACGGTCACAAACCTAAACAGATTTGACCCTGACCGAAATTACAAAGTATCTTTACAGGCCAAAACATGTAAAAACTGAATATATTAATTTTGTTGCTTATATTTATCTACAACTTTTCTCATTATGAAAGCATCAAATTTAAATAAACCAAGACTTAAATTTAGAACATTTCTATTGTTGGCTTGATGAAACAATATTAAATGATATTCATTTTAACTGTGTCATTACATGGGATTAAGGCTCTTGCTTGACTCCAGTTAATAGGATGATCTAAATCTCTCATATGTACGAATAATACATTCGATATTTGCCCAGTTCTCACAGAATATTGATGCTGTTTGAGACGTTGTGAAAGAGATTTACGTCTGTCCGTAATAGACTTTATCACAATTTTTGCAAGGAATTTCATATATGCAGCCCGGAAAATCTTTAGGAGAATTTTTGATTACTAAACTCTTGATATTAATATTACTGCAAACAACACTCATGTTAAAAAGCTTAAAATTCTGGAAATATCTAAAAACCTTTCATCATAGGGTAATTTTAGAATGTTATGCTTACTAAATTCAAGTTTGTCATTAGTTGAATAAAATGTTTTTCTAGCTCTTTTCCATGCCACATCTACAAAAGTCCTTGGGCATTTAAGTTTCAATGCAATATCATAAATAGTTTTAATTTCAGCGTCAATAAACTGCGGGCTACAGACACGTACAGCTCTTAGGAACATCCCAGAAAAAACAGAGAATTTAACATTTTGATGGTGATTGGAGTAGTAATGAACAAAAGAGGCAATGTTAGTTGATTTTCGAAAGACTGAAAAGGTGAAATTTCTATAATTTCTATGGACAGTTACATCAAGGAAATTCAAATTACAATTTCTTTCTTCCTCTACAGAAAATTTTATAGAAAGGACTAAATTATTGAGATTATTAAGGAATTCCTGGAGATTCGCTTATTTATGAAGTCACGTGCATCTACTGTGATTTTTTAAGCATAATGGAAACCACACGCAAGTTCTACGCCTTTTCGTTGAATTTTCCGAGCCTTGTTCTATTCGTGACATCCTTCTGTAATGCTCTTATCATCGCTCACAAACTGAAACTCCGACTTAAGTTTCTATGGAAGTGTATGAACGACCAAGTGATGCCCAAGTCGATTTTACCAGTGAGAATTCTTCGTCTAGCAGAGCGACCTTTCGACGAGTTTTAACGCATCATACTTCAGAAACATATCGGCATCACAAAAGTGGAAGTAGATGATGTCTTTCGTACACTTAGAAGCAGACGGTATGGCTTTAATCAGACGGTTCCTGTCGATTGGAAGAATCGGATGCTGGATTATTGCTACGGAAAATTGGGAAAGTGCTGCAACCGTCTTGAAAGGAAGCTTCAAGTCAAGCTGAAGAATCTTAATGCTGAAAGCGACTGGGCTAAGCATGCCAACGTGGACTTCATGATTAATTTATCAGACAAACCAGTGGATAGTGCTACGACAGCGGCTTTCGGATAAGGGTTAAGCTTTGGTGTATTTAATGGTAACCTGGACTGTGTCGACATTTCAAAATCCTTTTGTTATTTGGAAATATTTAATCAAAACCTATGCCCTGATGATATCAATATTTGTAAAGGTATCGTGTATGGTGCTATGAGTAAACCTTCTCCCCCTAATGTACCCGTGAGATTTCTCCAGGCTTTTAAGAAAATTAAAGAAGACGAAACAGTGAAAGTGACAAAAGCAGATAAATCTAATGCAGTGGCAATAATGAATAAAAGTGACTATGTAAGTAAAATAATGACATTGCTAAATGATACTGATACTTATACGAAACTGAGGTCTGACCCTACACAGACAGTGAACTCCCATTTTAATAAACAAATTAAATCCATTTTGAAGGGCTTGGACCATTTAATTAAACAGTTTACACCGCAATGCGCCTCACTACCTTATATGTATGGTTTAGTCAAGACACATAAAATCAATATCCCTATCAGACCAATCATTAGTTCAGTGGGCTCAGGTACGTATAATTTATCTAAATGGCTTGTAAAAATTCTTACTCCTTTGGTAAGAAACATTTCTAACACGAATGTTAAAAACAATGTTGATTTTATAAACAAATTGAATAGTTTAAATTTGAATTTTGATTTTAATATGGTTAGTTTTGATGTTGTCTCTTTATTTACAAAAGTGCCTGTAGATGACTTACTTGAATATTTGGAGGATGAATTAGAACGTCATGACATTCCCTTAAGTGTAGCAAACCTCATTAGTCTCATAAGGTTATGTATCAAAGATAGTAAATATTGTTTTAATGGGGAATTTTTTGTACAAAGGTTTGGCATGGCTATGGGTAATCCCTTATCTCCTGTCCTTAGCAATATTTACATGGAATTTTTTGAGACAAAACTCTTACCAAGAATTTTGCCCCAAAAAGTTATTTGATTTAGGTATGTGGATGATATTTTCTGTATTTGGCCAGCTCACGAAAATCTCCATGAATTCCTTAATAATCTCAATAATTTAGTCCTTTCTATAAAATTTACTGTAGAGGAAGAAAGAAATTGTAATTTGAATTTTCTTGATGTAACTGTCCATAGAAATGATAGAAATTTCACCTTTTCAGTCTTTCGAAAATCAACTAACATTGCCTCTTTTGTTCATTACTACTCCAATCACCATCAAAATGTTAAATTCTCTGTTTTTTCTGGGATGTTCCTAAGAGCTGTACGTGTCTGTAGCCCGCAGTTTATTGACGCTGAAATTAAAACTATTTATGATATTGCACTGAAACTTAAATAACCAAGGACTTTTGTAGATGTGACATGGAAAAGAGCTAGAAAAACATTTTATTCAACTAATGACAAACTTGAATTTAGTAAGCATAACATTCTAAAATGACCCTATGATGAAAGGTTTTTAGATATTCCTAGAATTTTAAAGCTTTTTAACATGAGTGTTGTTTTCAGTAATATTAATGTCAAGAGTTTAGTAATAAAAATTCTCCTAAGGATTTTCCGGGCTGCATATATGAAATTCCTTGCAAAAATTGTGATAAAGTCTATTACGGACAGACCGGTAAATCTCTTTCACAACGTCTCAAACTGCATCAATATTCTGTGAGAACTGGGCAAATATCGAATGCATTATTCGTACATATGAGAGATTTAGAGCATCCTATCATTTTCCTGTGTGATTCGCTTACTTATGAAGTCACGTGCATCTACTGTGATTTTTTAAGCATATATTTATGTATAATATATATATATATATATATATATATATATATATATATATATATATATATATATATATATATATAAATACACACACACACACACACACATATATATATATATATATAAGTGTGTGTGTGTGTGTGTGTATGTGTGTGTTTGTATTAGTCCGTGTCTTTAAGAAATTAAGAACACATCCATGTTTGGAAGCGG
The DNA here is from genome assembly GCF_015104395.2 of Macrobrachium nipponense. Classification (NCBI taxonomy): domain Eukaryota; kingdom Metazoa; phylum Arthropoda; class Malacostraca; order Decapoda; family Palaemonidae; genus Macrobrachium; species Macrobrachium nipponense. Next base: position 84,287,391 of record NC_087204.1, on the reverse strand, counting down.
AGAATGGCGCAAATGATCAGAGCCGCCGATTTGCAATGCATTGCATTTGTCATGAATTTGAAACGGGGCACATTAATAATGTAATCCATATTGATGAAAGCCATTCAAAATGAGCAATGAAGTATCGCGGAACATTCTGATTGAATCGGTAGATGCATTATTAGGATGATAAAATGCTGATGACCTCATTTTCATTTTAATAGGCGAGCATTATGCCTGCTTTAAGGACTATTCAAAATCAAGATACGTTCCATTAATATTTCAACCCCGTCGGTCCTCCTGAATCACTTTTGTTAATTGAAATATTACCAAGGCTCGGATAACCGAATGAATTAAAATACTGCATGACGTCCAAGTTACGCAACTGTAGAAAATGAACTGACAGTGATTCAGGAGATGGATTAAAAGATGCATAATTGTGTCGACGGATTTGCTTTATGTTATGGTCTTCACAGTGGCGGCAGTAAGTCAAGAAAGTATATTTTATATTGTATTATACTACTATAATAGATTCACATTAACCCTGCATTTGATGTTTAGGCCAGTCCTTTACGACACTCCTGATTGGCTGGTGATGAGCCAATCACAGGCCTAGTAACTCCCAGTCTCTCCCGAGAGTTCACATAAGCAGGATCTATGTTCCACCTCTTCTGAGGGATACTTTTGAAAGTCGTATCCCTCAGGAGAGGTGGAAAATAGATTCTACCCATGTGAACTCTCGAGAGAGACTAAGAGTTTCCAGCCCTGTGATTGGCTTATCAACAGCCAATCTGGAGCATCAAATGCACGGTTGATGTGAATCTACTATAGCTGTCAATTACTAAAGAATACTTGAACAATTACTTGCATATATTCCTATTTTCTTATTCTTATTCCGAAAATAGAGTGGAAGATGACGTTGCAAAGCAAATCCTCTCCATTCTTCCCACAAGCAGTGCCGCGAAACAAAAACTTTCGTAGCATATAATTTGATCTGATAATGATTATGGAAGTCTAGCTGCTACAAGACAACCTGTTTGGAGAGGAACAGTATATTCTATTCACGTTTAATAGAAAGCAGTGTGTGCCCATATATCTACTCCCAGTTTAGATTTGTCCTCACCCAATTAGCGGTCATCTTTCACCACTGAAACCTTCGTCACAGTGTTGAATGAGGGAAATTAATGAATGAATGAATGATTGGAAGTTTTCTGGCATCCTGACATCGAAGGTCATTGACGCCGAAATGAGGGAAATTAAAACCGAGATTCAGAAATGTGTAATGTCTCTAGAAACAGAAATTGCAGTTTCTTGCCGATTTAAAGGTATGGGTACTCAAGAACTATTAGGAAAAAAAAGCCTGATTCACAGATCTGCTTGATTTTATTATAATCAGCGTAATGCGGTCACATATACATAAAGTTCTTATTGTTACTTAAAATACCAATCTCATTCAAATGCATTCCAACACTCCGAAACATACGTTTGAGCATCAGAGAACAGGAAATAATATGAATTCCTTCCCCGCCCTCTCCCCTCCAAACTCCAACCCCCAAAAAATAATTGAGGAAAAAGATGCCAAGAAGGAGGCCAGAAGACGTTCAAAATAATTCTTGTTATTCGCTGCACGGATTGTTGCGAAAATGCTATTCCTAAGTGCATTGTGGCATTAAAAGAAGAAACTATCACCAAAGAAGATCGAGTCCTCTGTCGTTGAAGAGCGGGGTTTCTTCTGTGGTAACATTAAGAGGGTCCTTTGGAAAATACTTAACACGGTGTTTAGATGCAATTGGGCTCATACGAACTCTTAAAATGTGCAATGAACCTCACCCGCTTTGCATAAATGGTATTAGCCTCGAACGCACTATTTGTATGTGATGAGGCTCACATATTTCGTTTATGGACAGTGAGTCTCTCCAGTTGGAAGGGGAAAGAACAGCAATTTATATCTGTTCATTGCTTCATGGAAAAGTTTAGAAAATCCTTTCATTGTGATTATTGTATGAGTAGAATATACAAAATCTATCTTTTGAAAAGACTTCAGCAATACACAAAACAGAGCCTGGCCTGTTTAGGATAAAACGTCTTGTTATACATAACACATATTAGATACAGCGAAGTACTTGTTTATTTAGACCCTCGAAGGATAGAATAGGTTCTTTACTTTGCTTTCCCTCTTTTTTATGAGAAGTGATAATGTGAAATATAGTTTATGGAGTTATTGACGTTTAAATGCATAACCGCGACCACCGAATCATGTGCTGGCAACCTGAAGGGCACTAAATGTCCAATTTATTTGAGGTAGGTTGCCAAGCCAAGATTACGAGTATAAGACCTTCAAGCCTGTTGGCCGGAACTATACTAATGAGGAAGATTGCTGTAACACCAAACATGGAATGATGCTTTACCTTATAAGATAAGAACTCAAAATCCTTGATTTATTTTTTACTCGGATGATAAACACCCCTTAAATCAAAGACATAAAGATACAAACAATATTAAACAGTTCCAGTATTAAATCATCTTATGAAACATCTGGTAGTCTTTGTGGTTATAAATTTCATAATGTTCATTACAGAAGTAAATAAATTATCTTCATTTCGGAACTTTTCAATTTCACCAACAAAGACTTTGAGACTCTTTATATCGAAAAGAAACCGTAAGATTTCATTAGCAATATAGAATAAAGAATTGATTAGATTTATAAGAAGAGGGGTTTAATGACTGAGACGATGATAAGATTGAAGTACGCTTTAATATCTTTGATAAAAACTAAAGGTGGAGATGAGTAAAGAGAACTGGGCGAGACAATTATTGTGTCGAGTATGAAGAGCATCAAGTAAATTCTGTGGTGATACACAGAAATAATCAATTAATCTCAGTCCCAATGTAAGTGCCATTAGCAGATCAGGATATATTTGGCTTTTTAGTGACATCATCACCAGCTTAGCGTTCATTCATGGTGGCCCATAATTGTTCGGTGCTGATATATATATATATATATATATATATATATATATATATATATATATATATATATATACATATATATATATATATATATATATATACATACATACATACATATATATATATATATATATATATATATATATATATATATATATATATATATATGTGTGTGTGTGTGTGTTGTGTGTGTGTGTGTGTGTGTGTGTGTGTGTATAGCGAGAGAGAGAGAGAAGAGAGAGAGAGAGAGAGCACACTTAAAGTTGAAATCATCAGCAATCCATAACATAACTCCAATATTTTGTTTCTTAAAGCAATTAAGAATGGTCTAACATCAACTCTTTTAGGTACATTTGGTATAAGCCAGTCCCTTAAAGACTATCTAAGCTACGTATAAAAGAAATAAGGAAAGACATTTCCCTGTGCTGTCTCCCTCTGTTGTACTTAGAAGGAGCTACGTAATTGGGGTCACATCATAGACTAGATCTGATTCGGTTTCAATGCCACGCTTCAATTCGTGCTTTGATAGAGGGAGCTTATTGCATTGGTGGTTCATCTCTATTATTATCATGATCTGTTACAGAAATAAAAGCAAGGATCGTATATAGTGAATCTAAAGCCATGATTGCCTTATACCTAAGTGCTGTATAAGTCAACGGTTTTGCAAATAACAGTATAATAATATTTATATAATCATACTGGCATATTGTTATTATTTTTCCTATCACAATCATCCTATTCGACAGGGTTATTTTTATAGTGTGGAGTTCCGGGTTGCATCCTGCCTCCTTAGGAGTCCATCACTTTTCTCACTATGTGTGCTGTTTCTAGGAGCACACTCGTCTGCATGAGTCCTGGAGCTACTTGGGCATCTAGTTTTTCCAGGTTCCTTCTCAGCGATCTTGGGATCTTGCCAAGTGTTGCTATGATTATGGATACAATTTCCACTGGCATATCCCATTTCCTTCTTATTCATATTTTTAGGTCCTGATACTATCCAACCTATTCTCTCTTTCTCTTCTACTCTGGCGTCCCATGGTATTGCGACATCAGTGATTGATACTTTCTTCTTGATTTTGTCAGTCAAAGTCACGTCTGGTCTACTGGCATGTATCACCCTATCTATTCTGATACCATAGTCCCAGAGGATCTTTGCTTGATCGTTTTCTATCACTCCTTCGGGTTGCTGTTCGTACCACTTATTACTGCAAGGTGTTTCTTCTGTGCAACGGCCGGACATTCTCTTGCTATGTGATTTATGGTCTCGTTTTTCATATCACACTTCATGCATTCCCATGTTATTCTCATCTATCGTTCTTTGGACATATCTGGTTCTTAGGGCCTGATCTTGTGCCGCTGTTATCATTCCTTCTGTATCCTTCTTGAGTTCTCCCTCTGTAGTCATTGCCATGTTTCATCGCTTGCCAGTTCTTTAGTCTGTCTTATGTACTGTCCGTGGATTGGTTTGTTGTGCCATTCCTCTCTTTTTTTTGTCATTCTTCTCTCTGTATATTTGTGGGTCTTCGTCTACTTTTATCAGTCCTTCTTCCCATGCACTCCTTAGCCACTCGTCTTCACTGGTTTTCAGATATTGCCCCAGTGCTCTGCTCTCGATGTTGACGCCGTCCTCTATGCTTAGTAGCCATCTCCCTCCGTCCTTTCATGTTGTATTTACTCTGTCGGTATTTGCTCTTGGGTGTAGTGCTTTGTGTATTGTCGTGTGTTTCCTAGTTTTCTGGTTTCTGCTGCGGAGTTCAGCCTTCGTCCACTCCACTACTCCTGCGCTGTACCTGATTACTGGTACTGCCCATGTGTTTATAGCTTCCATCATATTTCCGGCGTTGATTTTTGACTCGAGTATCGCCTTATTATTATTATTATTATTATTATTATTATTATTATTATTATTATTATTATTATTATTATTATTATTATTATTATTATTATTGAGTTTGAGGAAGAGAGTTGGCCCTCCTTAAGACTCTTCTTCTTCTTCTTCTTCTTATTATTATTATTATTACTATTATTGAATGCTGGAAACAGTCCTTCTTTTAAACATGTCGAAAACAGTTACTATTACAGACCTAGCAAACATCCTTCAAAAAGGTTGCTGCAAAGGCTAATGACTAATAACTGGATAACTCGGGTTTTCCCATGCAGGGACTAGAATTCGTAAGGGGGAATGACAACGCTACAAACTGCAACAAAGCAATAGACAAAAAAGTGTTTATTTGGTGATATATCATTAACATATTTGTGTTGTAATGCTTTAATTAATAATATTTTCACCTATTTATGCAGTGTTAAATATATGAATATAAATGGATGACACTATGAACGATCAATAGGATAAATATGGTTCGTGATGATATTCTTATTCAACTCATGTAACAGTTTCTCATAAAACTTATTTGTTCGTTGTGATGGTCATCTACCTTATCTACTCTATAAACCTGTCTCTTTCTGTGAAAATCATTGCCTAAAAGTTGCAGTTAAAACAAAGGAACAATTTTGTCAATTATAAATCACCCATTTACCTCCTGATTTAGTAAAAGGGGGACGTCAAAGCCAGATTTTCAATTAATTCATAAACTTAAAAATAAACAAATTAAAAGGAACTCTATTAGGGCCAACAAATTCTTAGTGAGAGAGAGAGAGAGAGAGAGAGAGAGAGAGAGAGAGAGAGAACATATATGTATTTTTAGAAATCCTGTTTCCCTATTTCTAATTTTCCTGTTAGCTGAGTGAGGAAGGAGCATAATATATTATGCTTCATGGACAGCTCCTCTTTGTCTGCTGGCGGTACCTTGCTAATGGTCTTAGTAATGGAGGAAAGGCGTTGATTTCCTGTTTAATTCCTTCTTCCCTTCTTTCTGGTTCCATATCTCTGATTCATATGGCGGGTTGTTAGATTATTCTTTTTTTTTTCAGATTTCTTATCATTATATCTGTTCGAAGAAGAGAAGTTACCACTCAGTCGCTCATTTTCTATATTTTGTAAAGTTTTTAGACTTATTTTGCTTCATTGGAAATGATTCATCCAGTCATTACTGAATCAGTCACTCATCTACTCGCTTTCTTTCGAAAATTTTCTAATACATTAAGATTATCTAATTTTTGACAAATAAGAATTTACATTTCTTATACAAATAGTCTTGGAAAGCAGTTACAAGGTAGCTTTACATTAAGAAAATAAAGGGAAATTATAAATAATAAGTCTAAAATGAATGTATAAAGACATACTTAATGAGTCAGAAAATGGTTTTTTGTCCTCCAATATTACAGAAAAGGGCACATAATCATTACTCGCATGGTAGACGATAGAGAATTCACATCAGGATTATTTTTTAGGAGAACTTGCACTACAAATACCAGCACACAGGTTAACCCTCAACGTCTGGAAAGGCAATATCCTGCTATGAGAACCTTACCACCCCAATTTGCCGGGTCCTTGAATCGCCAATTTTTCGCGAGGACTTTCTTTCGCGTGACAGGAGCCAGGTTTCAGAGAAGCAAGGGTCGCTCGATAACCAGGAGACTGAAGAAACGATAGGAACTTAGAGGGTTGGAAGTGCTGTGCTGAGAGGGTTGTAGGAAGGGGTGAAGAGACAAAACGCTGTAGTACGAAAGTGAGAGATATATTTGGGTGGTACGAGAGTTGTACATATTCTTGGGGCTTTATGTTATGTACGCTAAATTATTCTGCGTGAAGTATACACACACACACACACACACACACACACACACACACATATATATATAGATATATATATATATATATATATATATATATATATATATATATTTAAAACCGCGTATCAAGAGTGATTTTAATGACACATAATACATACATAAACACACACGTTATATTATATATATATAATATATATATATTATATATATATATATATATATATGTATATATATAATATATATATATATATATATATATCATATATATATATATATATATATATATATATATATATATTATTATATATTATATATTATATATAACGTGTGAGTTTATGTATGTACTATGTATGATTAAAATCACTCTTGATACGTGGTTTTTTTTATCATTAAAACACCCCAAGGAAGTAATGGAAAACGGTTATAAATATAGTTTTTTCATGGATGCAATGTTCTCTTTGCAAAATATAATATATGATCTATGTATGTGTGTGTAAATACATGTACATTTATAAATGCAGTGGAAGAGTAATTAATGAATTAATGTAGGGGTGCAATATTTTCTCTCTATCCATTTCACTATTAAACTGACCGAATATTTAAATCTGTTGCAACTCTGCCTATCGTCAGTTTGAGTCAATTACAGAGAAGGCAACTAGATGTTTATATCCCAAGAGCACAAAAGGGATTAGACCAAAAAGGATACTACATTAAATCTGCAATACATTTAAGCCACTTTATGATCGCCTCAGCAATTTCGGGAATATTATATAGGGAAAATCGTTTCTTGTCATTTGCTAAAACTTTTATCTATGACCCAATATCTATGTTAATGTTTAGCGAAAATAACCGTTACAATCAAAGAAATCCTCGTAGGAATGATTCTGGTAAGGTTTAAAGGCTCATCCGGCTTCCAGAACCAAATTCAGGTCTATTACAATTCAGTAACGATTTATTTATTAAAGTCTTAGACTGGTATGAGTGGAGAAAGAGAGTTTGTAGGGGTGGGGATGGGGTGGGGGGGGATGGAAGGAGGCCGGGGACGTAAATCCCATCTTTGGAAGCTTTGATTCTTGCAATTACAGTATCGAGTTGCAGCGGCTAAAAGTTACCTATCTGCCAGTTACGACAAGAACAACCAGTTTCATGAAAAAATGGTATTCTTCATATATGCTAATGTTTCAACTTTATTCCTCTACTCTTTAATATGCATTTCGTACGCTTTTTTTATGACTTCCTCTATGAAGGCATGTATGTGGAGTGTGATTATTTGACTGCTGTTACATAAGATTTTTTATCCTCTATCTTTACAAAGAAACTAATATGGAATGATTACTTAGTGTTACTTTAGATAAATTTTACATTTTTCTAGTTAACCTAATATTTTATGTACTATATAACCTTACTAGGTTCATTTGTCTCTAAATCTCCAAATATTAAAGTAAATTCTATCTAATTAGAATCTATTTCCTATTTTTCTGAGATAGAAATAGAGCTTTCAGCGTCCTGTTATCTTCACAACAGCTTCAACGACATTATTGGGAAAAATACATATTTTATAACACATACTCTTATTCTGGGAAGGTCATCATTGACCATAGGAAGATTAGCAAGAAAAAGGTCAAGTGATGATAATTTTGTGCGAAAAAATGAAGGCTTTCCACATTGTATATGGATATTTACCAGCAAAGACACCGTTTTCCCGAAACTCTTATTTCATTTTCTGTTCTTATCTTGAAGAACCGTTACTACTAATATAATGGTCCTCTTTCTCTCTCCAAGGTGCAACTAATAAGTCTATTAACTATGACTGCCGAAGATTGTACTGAGACTTTTTTCAAGTGGGAAAATTATCGCATCGCTTTAAAAGTGATTTCTCTGCAAATCAAATATAGGAGGGTTAGTTTACCGAACATTATTGATAAATAATGAGTTAAAGTCGTGCTATAGTTTCCCATTATTTGTCAACAATGTTCTGTAAACTATCCCTCATATATTTTATCCGAAGAGAAACAAGTTTTAAAGCGATGCAATAATTTTCCCACTTGTAAAAAAAAAAAAAAAAAAAAAATTCTCAATGCAATCTTATTTGGTCACAGTTAATTGACATAGTAGTTAAACCTTACAAAGAAAAGGAGGACCACAATATTAGCAGTAACGGTTCTTTAAGATAAAAACAGAAAATTAAATAAGCGTAAAAATGATGGTTCTTCGCAGTGAGATCCAACAAACGACCATAATTCTTCAAATATGGAAACCAATCTTGCAACAGTCTGTCCAATGTAAGGGATTGCGCTCATAATAATTGAGCACCAATCTCTCAGAAAAATGGAACGCTTCGGTCAACTTGGAATTGCTTTAGTTTGTGCAGTCGTTATCTTTTCTAAGATACGATCGCTGGAAGTTTTTAATTTCAATTAATACTGGAAGCAATCTCAGAGGACGAACAGGAATATCCCTCTATTTTTCAGAAGAAAAAACTTGTCGGTGAATGTCATATACTGATAGTTTCATGAGGAGTTATCAATAGATTAGTAAAAGTAAAAAAGAAGATTAATTTTGGTTGCATGAAGCAAAACAGATTAATGGGATGAGGTGATCTTATTCGTGCAAAGACAAGAGCACATAAGTGAGAGCTTACGTATATATTAAACCCATACACTCACTGTACATACATACATAACTACACACACACACACATATATATGTAATACCTAAAATCTAATATTATATATATATATATATATATATTATTTATATATTTTTTTCTATATATGATAGATAGATATATAAAAATATATAGATATATATTACATCTATATCATATATTATATATATTATATAATATAATTATAATATATATATATATTGTATATAATGTATATATATTATGATATATATATTAGATATATATATATTAAAGATATATATAGTATTATATAGATATTATAATATATATATATTTATAGTTATTTATACATTATCTATATATATATTAGAATATTATTATATATATATATATATTATATAGAGAAATATATATTTATATATAGATATATATATATATATATCTATATCTGTAATCTATATATGATATATATATATATATATATATATATATATATATATAGATATATCTAGTATGATCTATATATATATATATATATATGTCTATACTATATATATATATCTATATATATATATATAGATGTATAGATTTAATATATATATATCATATATATATATATATATATACTATATATATATGTTATATATATATATATATATATATATATATATATATGTATATAAATATATTTAAAAGTAAATCATTATAAGGCTAACTACCGTATTTGCACATAAAATGCTAAATATAAGGTAATACTGACAATTCCGTAAACAAATAATATATTAAAACTCATAGGCCGTTCACTAAAACAAAGACCTCTGTCTTGGACAAATCTCACCATTAAGGAAACCATAAACAAACCTCATCTGTTCGGTGTAAGCTGAAATAGGTTACAAAAGGATCGGAAGCTACAGTAACAACTGCAAGAATAGGCACCTTCTTGGTCTTGTTGCGATACAGGCGGTGCATTAAAAGCGGTGCATAATTGCAACTGCAAGTTGTGGCCAAGATAAGGCACCGCTATTAAGCCGAGTTACGAAGTCATTTGGTTCCCCTTAATGGGTCTGAATTAGAAGACGTTAACTCCCGGATACTTACACCCATCCGTTCGCTTAATGAATAAGAGGGAGAACTTTCGGGAAATTAAAAGGAATGGTGATTCATTTCGAACAATACGTCCATTGTGATTTATCACTGATGCAAATAGTTATGATAATGAACGTGGTATACTGGACGATTCCTTTTTAATATTTTTGTAGCAATTTATTTTCTTCTTCTTCTTCTTCTTCTTCTTCTTCAGACTATTTTTCCACTATATAACTAACTGACTGATTAGTTATATATTGTTGAAGCGCTGAAGAGATGGAGACGAAATGCACAAAAGGAATAATCTATAATGGGACGTATATGCAGTGTCCTCCTCAAAGTTCCTACTGGAAAAATAATTCCTTGTTATCAGATTCAATGACATATTGCCAAGTTGAAAACCAGAGGTTCAGGGATTGTGATTTGAGATATACCCAGTATTTTACAATATTTTATAAAAGTCACTTTAATAAATCAACCAAAATGATTTGCATATATAAAAAGCAAAGACATCCTTACTTTTTTGTTTCCACTTACTCAACCACACACACACACACACACGTATATATAACGTTCAGTAGCTTTTAAAGTGCATGTTCTCACACAAAGGGATCTCGGTCCTCAGCGCATGCGCAAACCCAGCTGTCTGTCTCAAGCAGAGCCAGACGACTCAGCATTATATTACCTGACTAACTGTGATACCACGTCAATAGTGAGGTAGACTCGGATACCAGACTAAGCCATTTCCCGAGGAAAGGGAAGTAATACCACCAATATTTGGGACGTTAATATGTACACGTGGGCGGGTATGGACTTCTTCCTCCTCTCTCATTGGCTCAAAGACCCAATAAAAGAAGAGACCGAGCTGGGATTTGATTCTCACGTCGTGTAAAGAACAAACAAGCGTCACCAAAGCTTATAACGTGCGGGAATGAGACATACGGTTATAAGACACGAAAGATATTAGTTTTGTAGGAACTTTTCAGGTATCTAATTTTTTGATTTATGGAAAATTCTTTGCAGGGGCTCTGTTACATCTAAATCGCAAAATCTTGTAAATACCTATTTACAACCGGTTTCCAGGGAAAAGCTTTTTAATTTTTCCATTCAATAAGCTAATGACATAAGGTTTGAATAACGGTAATATAAATAAACACACACATACGCACATGTATATATATAATACACTATATATATATATATATATCATATATATATTATATATTATATATAAAGATATATATATATATAATATATATATATACACACACACACACACAAACACATTATATAATATATAGTATATATATTTATATATTATATATATATATATATATATAATATATATATACTAAATATATATAAACACACACATACACACATGTAAATATATATATATATATATATATATATATATATATATATATATATATATATATCTGTGTGTGTGCGTGTGTTTGCGTGTCCGTGTCTGTGTGTCTATGTCAGTGTACGTGTTTTTATATGTGGAAATTCTAAGTATGCGGGGAAACGTGAGTTTATTAGTGCGTTCATTTTTGTGTTTGATTTTGTTTCGGAATATGCCAATGCATGAAAGTGACTGTACTTGTGTCCTTAAAGAAATGACATTGTCTTTAAAACCACGGAAGTCAATCCTTCCACATACTGATCAAAATCTCAAAAATAAAGCTTTCATCTTTTCCACATTTTTGCTTTCGCCATCGTCCATTTCATCGGATCACTCGAATACTTTTTGATTTTGTTTTTTTGTTTTTTGTCCATGCTAATAAATCGATTGAATTTCCTGTTGCCAATCGACCGTTGATAATTGACTATGACGGATATTGGATTGCTGATAGGACGACCAATATTCCCAATATCCATGATGAATAGCTGCTGCCAATCTTCGTTGAACGCTCATCCGAAGAATTATCTGTTTAGGGCAATTCACAGACATTCACAGACAATGCCGGGTAGGAACGTACTCGTAACAGACTCATGGTTTGGCTGCACTTAAGCCTCCTTCGGGAAAATGAATGCGTCTTAAATTCTTAAGCCTATTGTGACATTACGTTCTTTTGGTCATTTTTGTTTAAATTTTTTAACCTTTTACTCAAGAGGATACCGGGAAAATGTTTGAGCATAGAAATGATAGAAGAAATATATATATATATATATATATATATATATATATATATATATATATATATATTTATATATATATATATATATATATATATATATATATATATATATATATATATATATATATATATATATATATATATATATATATATATATATATATATATATATATATATATATATATATATATATATATATATATATATATATATATATAGTCTTAATAAAATAGAGTAATAATTGATTTTTCCAAATCATGTGAAAATTATACGTGTTGTTTTATTTTACGATTATCAATTTTAATAAAATTTGATAAGGGGAATTACACTTTAAGTGAGGGAATAATACTAAAAAGGAATGATTTGAACAGAGATATAAAGACGCTTAATCGAGATAATCGTTGCTGGAAATATTCAAAGAATATTTCCTGGGCAATAAAGCGAAATAAAACATGACTAACACAAAGCAACGTCAAAAATAGGAAGAAAAATACAAAACAGACTAATTACTCCCCTTGCAAACGAAGGCAAAAGTGAAGGTACAATTAGCAACTGGAGATGAAGTTTGGTTCAAAAAATGCAAACGAGGCAAAGAGTTGCAGAAAGTGCTGTAATGACACGGGAAAAGTTAGAAACTGTCCGTCATTGTGTGAATTCATCCTACATATTCAGTTTCGGCAACGCGTTTATTCGTGTATTAATAA
>NC_087204.1:84244185-84269185 GCF_015104395.2 Macrobrachium nipponense | reverse complement strand
CACTTCATGAAAATCACACATTGATGTTCATCGCACCCTGACATCCTGCACATTGCTTCCCGCGCTTTAGATAAAAAAGAATCATATTTTAGGAGGTTTCTACCTAAGTGGCTGGCTGAGGCATCAGGTAATCTACATCCATATTTATTGAGCGTGGGTGGGAAACACCGACGCCTTCCTCTGTCGACGATAATCAACACCGATGCCTTTACTGAGCGTAAAGACACCAGCTGGCTTCCACACTGATCAAAGGAAGGAAGACGGAGGGTAGAGGGGAAGAGTTGCCATGAATGGGGGAAGAAATTAGAATAATTCCAGATGGAGACTCAGCTGCAGTCCAGCTGATCAAAAGGGAAAGGATTGCCTCGCTTCCTCCACCTTCTCGTGCTAATTATACGTGAGTGGGAGGATTTCGAATTATAGATGATAATGTCTCAGAGATGTGCATTTGATTTCAGCTCTTGTCATGCCGAACCAGTCTGTAGCGAGCTAGGTATAAATTACGTAAATCTAAGGTGAAGAGGGAATGCATTCCTGGGATTTATGTAGTGGGATATGAAGGGAAGCAATGTGATTCTGCTCACTGCCATACGTAGTCTATCAAATTTTTGTGGTAAATAAAAGTGTTCATAATGGAAGCCTTACTATGAGTTTTTCTAGTTTACTCTCTCTCTCTCTCTCTCTCGTCCTCTCTCGTCTCTTGTCTCTCTCTCTCTCCCCTCTCTCTCTCTCTCTCTCTCCTCAAGGTTTTTCATATTCTTATAATCTAAGATAATTAGATTTCATTAGTTCATTCTATGTGTGTGTGAGAGAGAGAGAGAAGAGAGAGAGAGAGAGAGAGAGAGAGAGCTGGGATGACATAATATGAAATTTGAATATTTCTCTTGATTGACATATATTTTTGTGTGTCGCTCGCGCGCGCGTGTGTCTGTGTGTATGTGTGTAATATATATATATATATATATATATATATATATATATATATATATATATATATATATATATATTAACACACATATACACACGCAAACAGACACACACGCGCGCGCACGCACACACACACACACAAAGACATATGTCAATCAAGAGAAATATTTAAACTTCATATTTCATATCATCTGTAATACCTTCTCTCTCTCTTCCTTGTAGTGGTCTTTATTATTGTTCCCCTTTCCTCCGTCTAATTTTGCGGGAATTATTATAGTAATACTGCGACTGAAAATAGATACAACTATAACATGTAATGAAAACTGAGTTGAGCACACTTTCAAATCTCTCATTTGCTTTTTGTGTATTTAGACAGTAACGCCATTTTATTCTTCATAATTACCGATATCTACCGTTAATGAGAGTAGAAAGAAAGTATCCATATGCAAAGATATTATTGCATTTTCTGTATAGTCTAATTTGAACGTATTACTATTTTTTCTTTATAGGCAATCCAAAAAAAGGATAGGTCTCTATCATTTTCACAGAGGAAGAGAGACGTTAATACACACATATAGTATTATATATATATATAATATATATATTTATATATATATATATATATATATATATATATATATATATATATATATATATATATATAAATACACACACACACACACACACACACACACACACACACACACACATATATATATAATATATATATATATATATATATATATATATATATATATATATATAATGGCGTTACTGTCTAAATACACAAAAAACAAATGAGAGATTTGAAAGGTTGCTCAACTCAGTTTTCATTATATGTTATAGTTGTATCTATTTTCAGTCGAAGTATTTATAATACCCACAAAATTAGACGGAGGAGTAAATTGAGAAAATAATAAAGACCACTACAAGGGAGAGAGAGAAGGTATTACAGATATACAAATTATTCCTGTCTCCACATCTCGGTCCTGTAATTACATTCTTGAAATATTTCACTAATGACCATCTTATTAAGGGAAGGTTTACCTCGATAACGCTTCCTTCGTGTTTCATTTTCCCCAGATGGTTTGAATATTGTGGAAGGGAAGGGGACTTACAATATGCATATCCCCGCGAACATTGTTTATTTTCATATTTAAACATGTTATTAAAATGCGGCTGTTCGATAGTTAGGTGCTAGAAAAAGCTTGGTCCTTCATTCGCATTCTACTAATAAATGCTCCGGCATTGTAATTCACATTAGGAGTCTAGGGCGAGCGGCAATAAGAGAAACTAAGACTCCGGAAAACAAGAGTGTGTACAATAATATCCCGCTTGTTTTACTGCGAAAACTTGATAAACAGATTAACCTATAGCCTTTGTCTTAAAAACCTGATAACTCCATTTCACGTACTGTTCATTTCGTTGATACAACTATGGAGCATTTTAGCATTAATAATACTAGGGAAGGGATCCTCCATTTATTAGTGTATAAACTATGGAATTTCATCCTCCATTTAGCAATCAAAGGAAGGCTGTGAAAACAATGTATCTTCTTATAAAGATCGTATGTTAACCACTTGTTTTATATATATATATATATATATATATATATAGTATATATATATATATACATGTATGAATATATAAATATATATATATATATATTATATATATATATATATATATATATAATCTATATGCATATATCTAAATATCTATATATAAGATAGATATATATATATATATATATATATATATATATATATATATATATATATATATATATATACTTTGTTTTCCCAGTTTCATTTTGATTGCTAAAAGAAAGGATGAAGGTCCATACCTTATACAGTGATAAATACTTCATCCCTTCCCTCCTGATATTAATGCAAAAATACTCCATTGTTGTATCAATGAAATGAATAGTCTGTGAAATGGAGTTATCAGGTGTTTTAAGAAAATGGCGACAGGTTAATTTATTTATCAAGTTTTCGCAGTAAAACGAGTGGGATATTATTGTACATACTCTCTTGTTTTCCGGAGCTCAGTTTCTCTTATTGCCGCTAGCCCTAGACTCCTAGTGAATGTTTCAAATACCGGAGCATTTACTAGCTGATTGAGAATGACGGACGAAGCTTTTTTCAGCACCTAACTATCGAACAGCTGTATTCTAATAAAGATGTTCAAGTATGAAATAAACAATGTTCGCGCGGATATGCATATTGTATGTCCCCTTCCCTTCCACAATATTCAAACCATCTGCGGAAAATGAAACACGAAGGAAGCGTTATCGAGGTAAATCTTCCCTTAATAAGATGGTCATTAGAGAAATGTTTCAAGAATATATTTACAGGAGCTAACCGAGATGTGGAGACGGGAATAATATGTATATCTGTAATACCTTCTCTCTCTTCCTTGTAATGTTCTTTATTACTGCTCCCCTTCCTCCTTCTCACTTTACTCCTTCTAATTTTGCGGGTATTATTAATACTATGACTGATAATTAAAACCCGACTAACGATACATTTAATATACCTTTGTAAGTATGGTAATTAAATCTGAAATTCTTATTTAATATGATGCAATCACTATAGTTGACCATAATACATGTAAATTGTACACAAAAGGCAAATGAATTTTCATGGATAACTAAAGGTGCAAGAATGGAATTAACAAAAGGCAGTACACAATTTTTCACCTTATAACAACTATAGATAGGTAAATGAACTTCGAAACTATACGCAACATTGATCATAATATTCTAATATTTAATGGCCTGATATATATTATATTGATAATAGATTAGAAGCCAACATTCCATAAAAAAAAAAATACATATCATGGATTTATCTTTGTTATCGTCTTTATTAGAGAATCCCCAGAGAAATTAAGAAAGGATGAGCACTTGAGCTATCATGGCAACGGTTCTGCACTGACGTGTCGATATGGTATTGTGAGCTGCTTTGTATTTTAGTTTTTTCAAACTTACTGTGGTCCATCAATTAATTCCGGATAGCCATTTCATCCCTCTCCCTATTCTCATAGGAAATAAGGAATTAAGACAGACACACACACACACACACAGAGAGAGAGAGAGAGAGAGAGAGAGAGAGAGAGACGAAACTTACAAATGAAATATTTCCTTAATATATTGTATTCCCTGAACGAAATACACTCGGGATGCCTGTATATACATATATATATATATATATATATATATATATATATATATATATATATATAGAGTATTTATATATAGTATATATATATATATATATATATATATATAGATATAGATATTTATATATATAATATATATATATATATATATATATATATATATATATATATATATATATATATATATATATATAACTATTCCATTCAATATTCCATTTGTAAGTTTTCATCTTGTTATTTACGTCATATTAAATGTGAATTTCAGATTTAATAACCATATTTACAAAAGTATACTAAATGAATCGTCAGTCGGTATTAATGAAATATCTTCTCTCTGTATGACTATATCGTTACACATAGCGAGGTAGAACGAATTTAAATGGTCCATTTGGCAAGTGGAAAACTAAGCCCAGCCCGATGATTTAAAAAAATAATGAAAGCATAAAGAAAAACAAAACGTGTCCATGCTGAGAGAATGCCACTTGCTCTGCAAGTCGGTAATAATTTCATTAAACTGAGTGGTTGAGTAATTGCTAAGGGAACTTTTTTTTTTTTTTTCTCAGAAACTCTCCGCTAAGTAACATGAATATTCAAGCGTATCTCTGTATCTCGTGGCTCATTGAAAAGTAAAAAATAATCTCTCTCTCTCTCTCTCTCTCTCTCTCTCTCTCTCTCTCTCTGATGCATCGTCCGTTTAAAGAACACTCTCAAATGGGAATAGAAGGTCTAAATAAATGGTATAATAAAAAGATATTTGATAATTAGAGATCCTCGCTTCCATTATGATTTTGGAAAATCCTGATAAAGACATCTTATCTGACGAAAATAAGCAAATCAAGGAAGAATGTTGGTGCCTAATATATAATGTAAAACGAGCAATGATGAATTAACCTAAAATATCGAGGAAAGAGGGTTTAGGGCACAAAAAAAGAGAAATATCTCCCTAACTCTTTTAAGTAAAAATGACATAGTAATATAGTTATATCTCTTAATCAAAACTTTGACCCCTTTCATGATTATAGAAAGCCTTGTCAAAAAAAAGAGCGAACATATTTTTGCTGTCATTTGTTCGTGCGATTTCCCTGATATCAGAGCCATATTCATTTCCATTTAAGTCAAACATCTTCGGAAGAGAAGATAAATAATTCCACACCATCTGATGGCTTTTCTCGGTTGCAAATTCCCGAGATGTATGCTAGTATTTTGGTCATGTCCCTAGGTTAGGTTAAGTTAGGTTAAGTAAGGACGGTGTCTGATACTTTAGGAGTGGGAAACATAATAAGATTATTCTAAAGAAAAGTCTATGGTTAGTTTTTAAGATTTGGCGTCCCTCTCTTTTCAGGGAAAGGTCCTGGTACGAGGTTACATCTGGGGAAAATACTTCCCGGTTACAGTCAGTGACCGAGGAAATGATGGTCACATCAACCTTCAAGACAGAAGTATTTAATATAATAAATAGATATTGGAAGTATTTTCATGATTTTGCAAATTGATTGATAAGTAACTAAAACTTCATTGTCTTGACAGATCACTCCCAATCAAATGGGAATACATTTACTTATTAGGCCTGTAATCATGAAACGCCACTATCAATTCATAATATTTCGGTCAGCTCTTTAACAACAAAATCCCAAATGATTTATTTTCTGGAATTTTTATTAATTCAGAAAAGCTACGGGCTACTCTATGAGCAAGAGCCCGTGCTGGCATAAGGTCAGCTTCATCTCAAACAGCAACAAAAAAATTCCTAAGAATTTTATACTGCCAAAGGCGATCACTTGGGTCACTTCCATATTTCAGCCAAAAAAGAATTATCATTGAATATTTGACGAAATGACGCACTGAGGCCATTTATTAGCGACTGCTGGCAACGTTTGAGTTACTCCAAAATAACATTCTAACGTGATGAACACCTATCACACACTATACTGCCTTGCATATATGACCTTAGAATCTTGGGAGATGAAGGTGCCCTCTGAAAATATCTCCATTGACGTCAAACCCTCTAACGTTACTGATACCATGATGCTTATAATTCATTAAAAACCCAAACACCATCGTTTTGATTTAATTAAGGCGATTGTTTTAATTATATACTTAATTTTTGATCGATTTATTTCAATGCAGGGCCTTTCCGGACACGCCCAACTCCCCATCTCATCCGGACAAGGGACCCGAAAGACGCACAAACTTTCACGGCAAAATTTAACGCAATAATTGACAATAAACATTACCGTTATGTTTATCAGCCCCATTCATTAAATGCCATTGTGGTTCACGGGGAATGAAAATGAAAGGGGGAATAAACTTTGATGTCAAGCATATTGGCAAACTTTCTGACGTAATCATGATGATGATGACGAAGTTTCCCGCGCGCTGCTCCGAACGGATAATCCAGAGATATTGTTTCTGAATCATCTGGAAACTGAATGGAGGGTTTCCACATTAAAGTTTATTAAAGGAAATATCCATGGAAAGAATTTATTTTTTTAATAATTATATGATGGGACTATGATATATTAGCGTATGTTATAAGACTAATGAAGTACAATATGATATTATATTGTGATATTTTCGTGTTGTATGAACAATATAAATACCATCCGACATTTGATGGACAAACAATTTTCATTAAAATTAAAGTGATATAAAAAAAGGATTCTCCTTTTTTCGTAATAATTCTTTTGGCTATTCATTTCGGATACCCTAATCAACGCAACCACCCCCCCCTCCAATCTCTCTCTCTCTCTTTAAAAATGCATTAATAATTTTGTGTTTGTTAGGAATTACAACCTTGTTAACCTTATTAGATACCACACTCTCATAAGTGGTTTGTAATTTCAGTGAACCTCACGTGGTGCACTGTAAGCATTACTCAAAGTCTTTTGCAGTGTCCATTCGGCCACCAGCTACAATCATTTTTTTAGCCTTTTACTTTATCTCCGTTCCTACTTCCTTTCTTCCATTTGGATGTCCAGCTTCTCCTACAGTTTCTTATTCGCCATTTTAGGCGCTGAACGGCTGAAGGTGCCTCCGTCATTTGGCTTTTTAGCGAAAATGAAATTAAAATCATTTACGTAAAACGAATTAATTTATTTTTACTTGTTCAGTCCCATATCTATATATACTAAGTACTAGAGCCTTAACTTCGCTCATTCAGCAGGCCTTATGTCAGCACAAACAAAATGATGGGCTGACGAGTGCGTTATTTATTATATTAGCTTAACAGAGAACGTCACGAACTTGTAATGTCTATGGAATTATATTTTTAGTGTGAAGAATAATACAAATAATTCTTTACATGAGAAAATTGTATGCAGAATTATTAAGTTGAAAAAAATATATGCTGGCCATACGTACATCCCATTCTGAACAGAAGCATCCTGTTTATTAATCTCCAGCTGTTTCTCGTCGCTTACACTTTTATGAATTAAAAATTTTTAAAGAGTGATTCTCTTTTCTACACTCTGAAAGGTATTATCAATGGCTTGGAAGTTTCACTCTTAATAAATTGTAAATGAATGCTCAAAAAAAGATTGTTCAGAATCAAGAAATTTCACATTTCACACCTAAGTACTGCAAAACTGGTTACCATTCTTGTATCATTTACTTTAAATACACAAATATGCACCGCATTGGGTAATTTATTCCAGGTAATAAAGATTAATGCAATCTAATCTTTTTCTGTTACAGCTACTATTTAAAAAGGGATTTCATTATGAAACCAATTATCTTGGCAATTACGAGCGTAAGAATTATCTTTCAGAAATAAAAGAATTTATGCGAAATAGTTTTTCTAGCGGAGGTCTGGTTGGAAAATTCACGAATGAGTTTTTTCCTACTCTGTTTTAATGGATGAGCTTCTGGTGCCCATGAGGATTCTACACGTTTGTACTGTTCTCTGAATGTAAAAAAAGAAAATTCTGTACGTTTATTTAATATCTATCTATCTATCTATCTATCTATCTCTATATATATTATCTATATATATATATATATATATATATATATATATATATATATATATATATATATATATATATATATATATATATATGAATTTTGTGAAATACATAAATATGTTCCGAATCAAATATATTACATAACGGACATAGGCAACCCTTTCATTGGGGTAGTAAAAAGAATTTCACAGCGAAACGATCCTTTCATAACAGTTTTGATGCAGCGACGGTTCCATTACATATGCAAATTTGTACACACACACACACACACACACACACACACATATCTTAAAGGAACAGTAACCTTAGCTCTTGCCAGTTAGAGACAGATGCGAAACGCTGGATTCCTCGAAGATGCTGAAATGAAAAACAGACAGAATAGCTTACTAGTGCACCTTTGTGGTCAGTGACACGCCTCGAAGATCACGATTTTCAGGCATGAAGCATGCATGTCTATTGTGTGCCAATCAGTGTGTATGTGTGTTCGTAATGAACAGAAAATGACATATTATCTGAAGATCAATTGCAAAGGGGAGACTCACTGATTTTGATTGACAGTGTGGAACACGCCTGGAAGAGGTGTTGCAGGTCCGTCGGACAAGGTAACGTAAGAGAGAACTTTGGAAAAGTTAACATTTGAAGTGACAATTACTTGAGTCTAGAGAAAGAAAAGTGAGGTGTGGCACACATTCTTTATTGACTAATTTAAATGATGTCATAATCATGGTCTCTTTATTTCAGATGGATTCGAAGTCACCAATGGGTTTACTCTCTGACTGGTTTTGACTATTAATAAACTATTAATGTTTGGACACTTAGGGAAAGAGAGGGGCTATTTACTTAAATATTATTTTGAGAGGAATATGATAGTTTATTGTTTCTTTTGAGTCAGAGTTAATTAATTTTATTCCATTTTAATGTTAGCTAATTTTGGAAATAAAAAGTATAATTTTGTAACCACGGGAGTTTATCTTTGCCTAGTTGACTTTCAGCCTACTCCAAGAGGGTATGCAACGGAACAATGGTAGGTTAAGTTGCCAGTTAGATGTTTTAGTTCATTTTGTTTAAACGAGTGTCATTTGACCTAAAAAATTCTTAATACATATATATATATATTTTATATATATATATATATATATATGTATATATATATATATATATATAATATTATATATAATTATATATATATGTATATATATTATATAATATATATATATATATATATATATTATATATATATATATATATATATATATATATATATATATATATATATTATATGTATGTGTATGCATACATATACACATGCATATGCGTGTAAAATTATATATAAAGATACAAACACACACACATATATACACAATATAAAGTTTCCTCTTTAGATGACATTTTCCAACATCTAGTAAGATAACCTGAGAGGGAGATGTCACAAAAATCACAAAACTGAGAGCCACGTAAATCCGGTTCTTTTGTAAAAAAAAAAAAAAAGAAAAAAAAAATCCAAAGCCTTTGTTGCGTCCCATCTTGGGACTTCGTCAAGAGAAACAGAAATGACGCTGATAAGAATGTGGACGAGTTATGGCGCCTGTGAACGGAATTGTCCCTTTCTTTTAAAAAGGAAAGTGTTTTCCTTTCTTCTGTGTGTCTTTGTTGCTGTCGTCGACGGATTCCCGAATGAAGGACAGCCCTACGCTAATTTGAGATGGGGAGAGTGTGACGAGAGTGTCTCTCCTACCTGAAGAGAATTTCCCACTACCTTAGAAGAATATGGTAAATAGAGAAGTCTTACATTCATCAGTAACAAGATATATTACTATGGCTCCTGGCTTTGAAAGAAGAAGTAAGGTATAAAGTGAATTGCATTTGAAATCCTTTTCATAATATTTGTCATGGAAGGCTGCCGTCTCCCTAAGAAATCCTTTAGCAACTTTTGATCTCTCCTCTCTCTTCTCTCTCTCTCTCTCTCTCTCTCTCTCTCTCTCTCTCGTCTTCTCTCTCTCTCGTCTCCTCTCTCTCCCTCTCTTTCTCTCCCTCTCTCAACTTAATATTTGCCAACTGACTTGGTTACTCAACATATGTAGATAAAGATATTTCTCTCTCCCATCTCTCTCTTCCTCTCACTCTCTCCCTCTCCCTTTCCTTGTATTTCAAACCCCCTTTTTATCTGTTATTTGTTGACTTCCTTCTTATCACCATGTTTCATTCTCTCCTGAGTGACTTGCTTTGTTTTTATTAGTTTCGTTTTCTGTTTATGACAATCGCCCTCAATAGCTTTTTTTCGAGGCAATTACCGTTTGTGTTTGTGAATCTGGGCATGTGTCTGCAAAATTATAAAGGCTTTTTTTGTGTATGGGGACGGACGTTCATTGATTACGTATGTAACAAAGATAGCAGTATTTTCACAGCTTACACTATACGGTTTAGCCGTGAGTAACAACATACTATTATTATATATATGATATTGCTTCTTGATGGTCCCAGTGAAAGCATTTAAATAACCCGAAATACAAGTTTGACAGTTATTTGACAAGTAAAGAACATTTTTTTTAGTGGCTAATGAAAATTCAACTGCCGTATTTTCACTGATGTTCTAGATATAATTAACTTGAACTATAATATCTATTTATTAGAAAAACCGACTTCTGCTTCTCATATGTAGGAAGTATTTTTAAAAATTTTATCTGCATAGATGTTTATGCACTACTGATGAGCTTACATGTTTGTTGCAAGTGATCGGGAATGCTGCCAAATTTTATGATCAGGGCCTTTATCCTAGATCCAGCTAATAGATAAGGTATGTCTCTTTTTCTTTGGAGCTAAATTTTACTTATTCAGATATGCTGCTCTGAAAAAATAAATTTCATTTAATAATAATTTCAAAAAAATAGTTTTGCATCAGCAGCATTCCTTGAATAAGTCGATATCGCTAGACATCAAATAAAGGAAAAACCAAGTAGGGATTTCCATCAGGATAGCCAACATTGAAATACTCCAAATAACAAAATAATCTCCGTAAAATTGTCATTTGTGAATGCTTACTACTTCGGTGATAGTATTTGGCATTTTATTAAATGATAATTACGTGTTCAATGCCAGTTTATCCGTTCTTGTAGCTCTTCTGCATTTATCTCGTCATGATTAAAATGAATAAGATAGCAGTCTTCCTTACCCTTGGGACCAGGTAGACGAACCTGATCAGATATTGAAAAGAGGAAACCGAGTGAAAGTGTAGCTACCTCATGATGTCGTTCTCTTATTTATGAAAACGGAAAATAAGGTTTGACATAAATATATCCTATTTTTTTTCTCCCGAATAGAGGATTATATATCTGTAATAAATAGTAACCCGGTGAAAATTCTGTTGGTTATTCTGTATGCGAGCCAAGTTATCCGAGTAGTTTGTCGTATGAAGACAAACTTCACGAATTACCTTGCGAAGTGTTTGTTTCAGAAATGGTTTAATTATACGTATTAATGTTTTAGTAATTAGACTTTATGTTGGGTATAAGTATCTCCAAATCTTATTTTGGCTTTTAACGAAACAATAGTTACTGTTTTGACGATGCGTGACTCTCCAGGGGCCAGTAGATGGCCTTAGTAGTATCCTTTTCAGAATAAATAACTGGACAAGTCCAGTTTTCAGTATAGGGTTTAGGGGTCACGAGATCGTAGGATCCATTACTTAACAACCGGAAGAACAATTATATAACCGTTAGGAGCCAAAAGTAGCCTTTACACTAGTTTCTGAAGGAGTAAATGAAGACGTCATAAGTATGTTATTTTTCGTATTATTCAAAATGTTAAAATGACTGATATCATTAAATATATATATATATATATATATATATATATATATATATATATATATATATATATATATACATATATATATATATGTGTATATATATATATATATATATATATATATATATATATATATATATAAACGAGCAAATTAATCATTCGGCCTGGTTAACCAAAACTAAAACAGGGGACAACTTTCTTACCTTTAGTTGCTGACTGTCTCCCTCTACAAACGATATCAAGCTAGGCTAATGAATTCTCGTAAATACAAAAATATGCTTTTTATTTCCCAAACTAGCTGAAAATGATATGGATCAAAGTGTCAAAGTGATTAAAAGTCTCCTTTAATACACACACACCCCCCCCAAAACACACACACACACACACACACACACATATATATATATATATATAGATATATATATATATCATATATATATATATATATATATGATATGTTATGTATATATATATATATATATATATATATATATATATATATATATATATATATATATATATATATATATTATATAATATATATATTTATATATATATATATATATATATATATATCTATATATATATATATATATATATATATATATATATGTATACACACACACACAAAACACACACATCATATATATGTGTATATATATTATATATTATCTAATAATGATATATATAATATATATATATATATATTTGATAGTATATATATATATATATATATATATATATATATATATATTATATATATCATTCGAGCTACAAATGTCCTTTAATATCTAAATTCACTCTACCTCGGAATTGATATATTTTCATATATGTACCGAAGGGGAATTTTTTAGTTGATAATAATTATCAACTAAAAAATTCCCCTTCGGTACATATATGAAAACTATAATCAATTCCAAGGTAGAGTGAATTTAGATATTAAAGGACATTTGTAGCTCGAATGATATATAAATGAATCACGGTTCGATGTGATGATTATTCATAACAAAGGGCTCTACGTGCTGTCAAACGCTCGAATTGGCTAACATGTATAGACGGGGTTTCATATCGATTCTAATTACGAAAGCACCGAGTTCGAGGCTGATTTGTAAGGTCAGAATCGATAGGAACTTATAGCGTCTCTGTTGGCTGATTGGATAGCGTCACTGTCTGTCCTGATTTCGTTCCCGTCCACTTTGACGGTGGTTCGATCCCATGGGGGGGGGGGACGAAATTATTATCAACTAAAAAATTTCCCCTTCGGTACATATATGAAAATATGTCAATTCCGAGTAGAGTGAATTTAGATATTAAAGGACATTTGTAGCTCGAATGATATATAAATGAATCGTGGTTCGATGTGATAATTATTCATGTATATATATATATATATATATATATATATATATATATACATATATATATATATCTCTATATATATATATATATATATATATATATATATATATATATATGAGAGAGAGCGAGCGACAAATGCCGGAAAGACAAGGTCCTCAGCATATTTACAATTGGTGACTTTAACATCAATTAAGTCCCAACAAGGCCCTTTGTACCGAACCCACTCCGAGCCGCAGGGCAGAGTTCCCAGCGATATCTACTTCCGAAGAAAGCGAAGCAAATATCCGCCCTCTCTTGAGCCTCTCGGCAAAGACATTACGCTGTAATTATGCTGATTCATGGTGCTATTAGCTGCTGTAATGACCTAATATCAACGGACATACGTTTCTCTGAAAAGCAATCGCCAGTTTAATTACCCTATCTCTGATTTGTAGCTTGGAGGTTTCAGAGGAAGAAAATCGGTTAGTGATGTTTTTTAAGCAGATTATCCTACATCTGCACAATTTCTCTCATATTTGGCGAGTATATATTTCAATAGCCAGGGAAGAATGAGGTATTTGACAAATAAAGTACTGTTTAACAACGTTCAGTCTAAAGCATTTTCGGTAACTCAGACAAGGGTAGTGATAACAAGTTGAATACACGAAAGGTCACATCAGAATTGCTGATTCATAAAGATATTTTTTACTGTTACATTACTTCTTACTTTCTAACCAACTGAAGTAATCGTGACTTCATCCGTATCTGCAGAGACGATTAAAAATAAATTCGATATCGTTCTAATACGAATCAGATAAGCAAGCCTGCTTTAATGGGTTAATTCTTTATGTACGCTCTTTGCTCATGGAGAGAAAAGCCAGAGATGAACAAACTTTGAAGAGAAGCGACCAAACTACAGAAACTAATCCCTTTTCGAATATGAAGACTTATAATTTCATTAGCGTCAAGTTTACACGAACGCCTAAGGTCAACGTTGACTTGCAATATCATTGAAAGATATTTTGTAGCCTGATTGATTTTACCTTATTTCTAATACACGGATATAAATGCATATCATCAAGGCTCAGGACCGTAATTACCAGGATATACATTCGACTCAGATTTTGCATTTTAGTTTAAGGGTTTACTTTTCAGTTTTGTCATCATTATAGCGTCAAAGGACCAGAAGAAGTTGTCTATTATGTCAATGTTGTTACAGGGAAAGCTTACGATGTCTTTTTATTGCTACAGTAGTAAATTATTTTATCGTCTCTATTACTAATATTTCTTGTAATCCTGTTACTACTGCGTGCAAAATATCTAAATGACAAAGTAACCACCACCACCACCAACAACAAAAACATAATAATAAATATTAATAATAATAATAATGACTTTATTATTATTTATTATTATTATTATTATCATGATTATTATTATTCTTATCATTATATTCTTATTTCATTATTTATTATTATTATTATGTTTTTGTTGTTGGTGGTGGTGGTGGTTACTTTGTCATTTAGATATTTTGCACGCAGTAGTAACAGGATTTACAAGAAGTATCACTCATTGATGTCGCAATACCATGGGACACCAGAGTTGAAGAGAAAGAAAGGGAAAAAATGGATAAGTATCAAGACTTGAAAATAGAAATAAGAAGGATATGGGATATGCCTGTGGAAATTGTACCCATAATCATAGGAACGTAAGGCACGATCCCAAGGTCCCTGAAAAAGAGCCTGGAAAAACTAGATGGCGAAATAACTGCAGGACTTATGCAGAAGAGCGTGCTATTAGAAACCGAGCACATAGTGAGAATAGTGATGGACTCCTAAGGAATAATTATGCAACCCGGAACCCCACTATAAATACCACCCAGTCGAATAGGATGACTGAAATATACCAAATAATAATAATAACAATAATGCTGTTAAAAAGAATGGCAGAATTAAGCGAGTTGATTTTATATATTGTTTTTTCTATTTTCCTTACAATTCGCTTCTCAGGCTCAGCGATGTTTCTGAGTAACTGGCCAATATTCATATTGGGAATTTTCAAAAATTGTAAATGCTGAAGGTAATCTTTTATTAGAACAGGATATCAGGTCAAGGTCAAGCAGGGGTCGTCGTCAGTGCCGGTATTATTCCGTAAGCGTAGTTCAGTTCCTGGCCGGGGTCATCTTTGGTTTAGGGCTGGAATTGGTGCTGGTATAGCTGGTATCACGTGACGTTTCGACCTTCTCGCAGGTCATCTTCGGACGAGTCGGTTGAAGGGACTGTAGCAAGAAAGTCTGCGGGGCGGTATTTATAGCGGCTCGGACCTAGAGCTGGATTCTCATTGGTCGGGCCTGTCTTGGGGCGAAGTCGTGGATCTCGCCTGTCTCGCTGACCAATATATTTTTAACAGCTTTTGCATAAAAGAGGGTCTTCTACCGAAATATACAATAATAATAATAATAATAATAATAATAATAATAATAATAATAATAATAATACATTAAAGTAGATATCAACTATATCTATCTCTTAATTGGTATCCTGTTTTCACTTTTTGAAATATATACCCGTCATTAGACTTTTATTAAAAGGAAAGGAGCACCATTAGAACCATACTAAAGTGTCCAGCCACTGATCACCTGGTATACGTTATTTCCGGCTATATTCTCCCGAGTTCTCCAAATGATTATCGTCACCACTCCTCCAAATTGGAATTCACGCGTTGTTTGTGGAGACAGAGTACGCGATGGTTTATTGTCTTGGTTAACCCTTTACCGTTAAACATGGAACTCTAAACCCTGCTTTAGGTTCTCTGAATGATAGAAATTAACTGTAATCAGAAGGCAGGGGTTTCGTAAAATTAGAAGTAAAGTTCATTAAATCTCAAATTCAATATCGTTGCAGCTTGCAGGATTTATTTCGGGAGCCATACCTGTTATTTAGAATAGACAGACACACTTTATATATATATATATATATATATATATATATATATATAATATATATATATATATATATATATATATATATATATATATATATATATATATATATATATATATATATATATATATATATATATATATATATATATATATATATATATATATTGCACACACACATACACAAACGCAATAACACGTCAATATATATATATATATATATATATATATATATATATATATATGTATATTATATATACATATATATGTGTGTGTGTATGTATGCATGTATGTATGTATGTATGTATGTATGTATGCAATAGGTATATATATATATATATATATATATATACAGATATATATATATATATAGATATATATATATATATATATATATATAGTATATATATATACTATATACATACATACATGCATACATACACACACACACACACACACACACATATATATATATATATATATTATAATATACATATATATATATATATATATATATTATATATATATATATATATATATATATATATATATATTGACGTGTTATTGCGTTTGTGTATGTGTGTGTGCAATAAGGCAAGAAAAAAAACCACTGTAAAGAGTAATCCGACGAGCAGAACACAGATAAATATAGAATATATAGTTTGCTGTTGCACTGTATATCCTAACATTTAATGAAATCACAGCTAAGTAGAGTATTCATAACACAAGGACATGAAAAGAATATATTTATTTCTTTGTTACAGTCGGTGCTAACTTATAGTTTCTATTTCCTTCACCAAATTGGATGCCTAGAAAGATTTCATCAGCTGGGTGGAAACATATTTTTCGTGTTTGTATCTAAATGCAAATCGTTAAAAACTTATGTTCTGTGATAAACTTTCAAACTGATATTGATATCACTATCAACAATTATTAGATACGTTCCGAGTAAGATGTTGATTACTCTCAGGCGCGTTCAAGATCAATGTCCTTTTCGCGCAACGTAAAACGGCTATTTTAAGCAATCCGTCATCAGATTCATTTCCGCATGTCACTTTGCACTTCTGAAGTCGTTTCCTTTTCGAAATTGTCGACAGCCATTTTCTTTCTTGGTCTTAAAGGTACTGGACTCCGACTGGATCTTGTATCATGGCTTCTGCCTAAGAGAATTACAGCTACAGGATATTAAACTTTGCTTTACATATATGTATTTCCAGCTCATCACTGGAATATTTCCAGGGAATAGCCCCCCTTTTTTTTATTATGACTTCATTACATGCTTTACCTATGATGATTACTATGCCTGCATAAGGCTACATTTCAAGAATTTAAAATCTTGTTCAAAGCCATAATTTGAGAGCTAAGTGACCAACATCTTTAGAAAAGTTCATGGTGACTTTCAAACGTCTTCTGCTATTGATGAAATCATATTTTCTCTATTTGATTAAATGAATGTCTTTTGTATATTATTTGGTTTATGACATAAAGTAAAGTTAAAGTTTGGCCGTTTAGACTTGAAACAAATATGCAAATATGGCTGAGTTATTCATTTTTGCTTTCCCGAGTAATTACTAAAATACACCAGAGAGAGAGAGAGAGAGAGAAGAGAGAGAGAGAGAGAGAGAGAGAGAGAGAGAGAGAGAGAGAGAGAGAGGTGGATATCTAAAGAAAATAAGCAGCTCAAACTCAAAGAAACTTATAGTTATATAAGACAGACATTTTTCTTAACCAGGTAAAATTGGGAATCAACGTACTTACGTTTTTACCTTAGACTTTATTATAAAGTAAAAAGTGGCATCTGGTAGTGTATGGTCAGCAATTAAAGATTCGTACCTTTTGCGACTTATTGACAATATAAAATGGATATTTCAATTTTCAAATCAAGACTGATCCTTCAGTCCGACGACGTCAAAAAGAACAACCCTTTCCGTTTCTTTTTTTCTTTTGTTGTTATTGAAGTTTACAAAACTTTTCAATGAAAGATGAATGGTTTGCAACGATTATTCTAATCTCGTTTAATTTTACCGTGATTTAGGATAGATTCAGGTGCAGCATAATTTCTGTTGTTATTAAAGAATTTGTTCATATAAATGTGACGAAATTTAAATCTATTTTTACTAAAACCTCTTTCACTCTTTTATATGTTAAGAAATAAATGCAGTCGCTTTCACCGACAGAGATGGGGCTTCCAAAGGTATTATGCTTTTACAGAAAAAAGAAGGTAAAAGGCATAAGTGAGAGGAAAACACGATATACTGATAGTTGAGAGAGGGAGTATGAACTAGGTTTCTATTGATCGGTGAATACTACCTAACACTAACTCCGATTGGTTGTCTCATAGTCGTTACCATGGTAACCACTGCTTGCAAACCGAACCCGATTTTTTTTCAAGACAAAAACTATCTTAAAATAGAAATAAAACACTGCATGCATTTCTCTTATAAGCACAAGCGATGCATTCATATACTGATTCATTCTTCAGCATATAAAGCATAAGACACTTTTTGATAACCATTATCAAAAAGTTTCTTCAAAAATCTTTTTTTTTTTTTATTGTTTTGGCATTACTACAAGAAGTCTGGAATTCATATTCATGATCCCAAGTTACTGGAACAATGGCGTATCTCCTGTAAACATGCTTTGTTATTATTTTGAATTAATGATTCGCACAATTAATGATTCGCACAAAGATAGCTTTTGTTGTAACAACGATACAGTTAGCTTATTTTCATGGTACGATTATATGGTGAACACGTCATGTCATTTGCTGTCTTATAAAAACGTAACTCTCATTGCAATTAATAATTCAGAGATGTAATGGAAATTTACGTTTCTTACGAAATAGTTGCTAGATACTACATTGTATTTTTTATCTTTAATGTTTTAAGTTATTCATCCATCCACATGTAAAAATAAGAAAATGGCCGAAATTAATTATTATTATAATAGTATTAGGCAATTAATAATTTCATTTACAGAAATGAAAAGGAATTAACGTAGATTTGTTTACAAGACAGGCGACATCATTTTCATAGCAGACGATTTTCAGCACTATCGCCAATATTCGGAAAGTAAATAGTTCAGGAAATATTTTCTTAACAATATTCACTTGATATCTCTTAAACTTAAAATAATGACTTTCACATATTTGTATCGTTGTTTATATTTAAAACGAATTTTATCATATTCTTTCGTTAAAGAATGAAACAGTTTTTAATTTCAGTGCGGTGGATAAACTATTAGTTGCCATGGGGATGCCAAGAGACAGCCACACTTTTTGCCATTTTGCGAAGTAGAATACAACTTTGTCTTTCACAAATGTTTAGGTACATTAACTCAACATGAGAAATTATAGTGTGTTGGAAATTCATTGCAGCGAATCAAAATTACTCCATGTTTTTCTTTAAACTCCAAAGGGCTTTCTTTTGAGTTTATGAAACATAAAATGGAATGTTCTCTACATGTCCAAATTATGAATGAAGTATGATTGTTTTGTAAACAATAGTTTCCGTGTCAACAACTATGTGACAGTTAACAGGAATTGAAGGCAAGGTTCATTTTAGCAGCCAGTCTAGGCTTTATATATTTCCCACTTAAACAAGTAGTAAATTAAGAGTTCATTTTATTTACTGTTCACTGTTTGGAACTCGCTCATTTTTGGGAAAAATATCGTACCCTTTTAAAACTTTTATCTTACACTTTTATTTGGATAATTTTACAATCTCATCTTATTAACAAACTTCTCACCGCTTAGAGATCTTGGCCACAGTAATGGTTTCTCTTTGTTTTCGTGTACTAAAGATGGATGGGATTTATTTATTTATAGAGTGGTCAATAAATCTTGCAATGAAAAGAGTGATTAACATGAAAACTATGAAATAGAAGCATGCTGATTACATTCAAAATATTCTGTTGATGTGGATATACTGTAGATATTTTCCTATGGATGAGTTTTCATAGGGTTTATCACATTCTCAAAGGAGCCAGAAATTTGAAGAAAGATCAAGAACACGAGGAATATGGACTTTAAAGCCCAATTTTAAAATGTGTGTAGGATGTGGGAGGATAAAACGTACAACCACACACACACATACACGGACACACACACACACACATATATATATATACTATGTATGTATATATTATATATTATATATATATATATATTATATTATTATATATATATATATATATATATATTATATATATATATGTGATTATAATCACTTTAGCACGTGATTCATTTATCACACATATCCACAGGTGAAAAATATATGTATATATATATATGTATATATATATATATATATATATAGATATAATATATATATATATATATATATATAGTATATATATATTAACAAATGTCTACAGGCTAAAACAAATTTAATTAATTTCTTATTAAGTCAAACAAAGGTAAGTGTTTTTTCTGAACGATAGCTGATTAAAATGTCGTGCTGTCAACCGAAGTGTATTAAGGCAATAAAAAAGTAACTAGCTGAATTTAAGATTCTGGTTAAAAACCTGCTGATTAGGATGTTCAGTTTTCAGCCCCGGATGATTTATAATCTCATGTGTGCATCGGAGAAAAGGAACAACACTACCAATGGGTTAGGTTAGTCAGTTACCTAAGATACAGAGCCACTGGAAGATCAAAATGTGAAAAATGACTGACCAGGAGAGAGCCTTAACAAAGATAAAGGTGGCCTTCTCTTGGCCTAAAATCAGCCAGAGAGAAAAATTTACGGTAGAAAATAGAAAATAAATCTTGAAAGGGAAGGAACAAAATAGAAAATATTGCTTAACTTCACGTCAAAAAAGGAAAAGAAACGAAAATGAACGACGTACCCTATCCGCTCTCTGTATGTCAAGGTAATCAATTCTATTTTACTGTACTTCTTTTCTACTTCTTTTACGAGATTTTTTGCCGCTTGTAGGGTTAAAGTTATATTTGACTGATAAAGAGACCTGATTTATGATAAACGTTTTACCTCATATGAATGCTGCCATTTAGGAAACAAACAATTAATGATAGAGTTTTACAGCTTGATATATATAAACTCAAAACAATATACAAATACACACCTACATCCACATACACATATAAAAACGCACACACTCACATGTATATACATATACATCATATTAACGGAACCTTCATTTGTCCGCTCGAGAACTACAGATTCGATGTCAAGTATAAGGTAAATTATATATATATATATATATATATATATATATATATATATATATATATATATATATGTATATATATGTATGACTGGTAAAAATGTTCTGTTACAACAGAATTCCATCTAATAAAAGGAGCCCATAAAAATGCCAAAATATAGAGGGAAAACATATAGTATTTTCTCTCTATATTTTGGCGTTTTTTGGTTTCCCTTTATTTTACACACACACACACATATATATAATATATAAACTATAATATATATATATATAAATATATATATATAATAATTCATTATCAGGTATAACTAAAGCTACTTTATCCTTGGACTCGACTCTGTAGTAGTTGAGAGAACAAATGAAGGTTCCATTAGTATTATATATATATATATATATATATATATATATATATATATATATATATATATATATATATGTGTGTGTGTGTGTGTGTGTGTGTATGTATATATAAATATATATATATACATATCATACATATATATATATACACATATATATATATATATATATGTATATATGTATATATATATATATAATATATATATATATATATATATATATATATATATATATATATATATATCATGACGGCTTCCTCATTAATAAGGTTCGTTTTCCAGTCTTTGTGATATCCCTTAAAAGGGTCACAGCAACGGTTATGAAACGAACCTTTCAGTCCTCGGAGCCAGTGAACGTCTACAACTGAGTTAAGAGATCAAAGGTCTTTCTCTGATGGGTTCGTGGATTTTTCATTTTCTTTTGGTCATTTTCTTTCAGCGTTCCCCCTCTAATTGACTCCTGGAATTTTCATTAGGTAATTAAGGAAATGGTCCTTATTGAGATGTGACGAAAAGAATGGAAATTGACCTATAAATAGTCGATTACGTTTATAATTTTGAAACGTTCGTTTACTGGTCCATTCCCAAAGATTGAATTTTGAATCCGTAGATTGACAATGTCCTAATACCATTTTTCAGGTAAATCTTCTCCCCGGGCTGTAATGTCCCTGAAATATTCAAGGGTATTTATAAAATGTTTATATATATATATATATATATATATATATATATATATATATATATATATATATGTGTGTGTGTGTAGATATATATATATATATATATACACACATATATATATATATTATATATGTTGCGTATGTATATATATATGTATGTATATATATATATATATATATATATATATATATATATATATATATACATATTTGTATGCATTATATATGCATGCGTATGTATAAATATATATATGTATAGATATATTATATATATATATATATATATAATATATATATACATATATCACATATCTAAATTAATTTCAAGTAGGAAAAACTAGCAGATGAAAGATAAAAAAATGATACGTTCATGTACAATATTAAACATATCAGAAAATAAAGCAACTTATGTAAATATGTAAGTTGCATACTTTCGATGTGTTATGCATTTAATATATAGTCGACTTTTTAACTGTGGATCAATATATCATTTTAGTAAAATATCTTCATATTTTACTATCAGTACTCATATCTATGTTAGCACAGTATAACATGCTTATCATCTCATAATGATATAGCGTATTTGCGAGTTTTATTTTCACGATTTTCCATTTCCCACTTATATAAATCGAGACAGAAATGATTATAATGATCGTGCAACGGATCACCAAGAACCTGTTTGGGACCAGCAGAACAAAAGCCACTCCATATTCCAATGTCACAGCAAAATGACTCCCGACCGAAGCACCTCTAGTTTACATGAAAGCTTCCGCGAGCTCATCTCGGACCTAAATTAGATGCATTGAACCAAACTGGTTAACTGACGCTGAAGTATAATGAACGGGTCATATTCCTCCTCATACCAAGGTGAAGTCAAGTTCTGTTGATTAAACGGGCGAATGTTTCGTGTCGGTTGTGTCATCACGCGCTCTGCAATCTACTCATCACTTTTGCGTCATTCTCTTGCAATTTTGTGTACTCATACCCTACCAACTTGTTCAGAATTATTATCTAAAAATGAATGCTCGTCTTTCTTATAATTTTTTAAACTAATCT
The DNA here is from genome assembly GCF_015104395.2 of Macrobrachium nipponense. Classification (NCBI taxonomy): domain Eukaryota; kingdom Metazoa; phylum Arthropoda; class Malacostraca; order Decapoda; family Palaemonidae; genus Macrobrachium; species Macrobrachium nipponense. Next base: position 84,245,748 of record NC_087204.1, on the reverse strand, counting down.
TTTGCATTTAATTTTTTATACCTATTCAAACAAAACTTACACGCTGCTCTAGATCATTATCATTCGTGGAACGATAATAAAAATATATCATTGTTTGACACACCAAGAATTGACAATGAGATATAATGAAACTAAAGCAATTTCAAGCTCTCTGCTTCTATAGTTTTAAATACTCTATATATAACGATATCAGGCATCTTCCTGTAGGTGCTATGCAGGTATTACTTAGGGTTCTTTGCAGCGTCCCTTCGGCCCCTAGCTACAACCCATTCATTCCTTTTACTGTACCTCCTTCCATATTCTCGGTCTTCCATCTTACTTTCCAACCTCTCCTAACAGTTGATTCATAGTGCAAATGCGCGGTTTTCCTTTCGTTGTACCTGTAAAACCTTTTATTGTCAGTTTCCGTTTCAGCGTTGAATGACTTCATAGGTCCCAGCGCTTGGCCTTTAAGTCTAAATTCTATATTCAATTCAATTCGATATCCGTGCATAAGGCCTGATTCTGTGAGTCAGAAATGATTAAGGTCTTGCAAACACCAATCTTCAACGAAAAGAGCGATTTTGAATGACTGAGTCAGTTACCATCCTAAAAATGCTACAATTATGGCCAGCAACGTAATTAGCTTTCATGGCTTTCTCAAGTATGCCAGCAGCATCAACTTTAATTTTGCTGCAATGTACGTTTAGCTGGTGGTGCGGAAGCGTTTTCTGAATTCCCTTATGGAATTAATTAGCTTTAACGTCGCAAAAAAAAAAAAAAAAGTAAATACCTAAAACTTCATCGACTGCTTCATCTCACCAAGCCCATGTTCGTCACTAATTACGAGAGAGAGAGAGAGAGAGAGAGAGAGAGAGAGAGAGAGCAAACCGTGATGCCGGAGAGAAGGAGGAAATTTAGACAGAAAAAAAAGAAAAAAAAATAGGGACGGACGGGAATAGATGAAAGGAAGAACACTGAACGGAAAATCGGGCAGCGAAAGATGATATGATGAAGAGGGCGACGAGATATGAGCTCCCCAAGAAAGGGAAAGTAAGGGAAGGCGAAGTAAATTTAGTGAAAAACGATAAAATGTAGGAAAGGAAAGTGACTGATACCGCGTCGATCTGGGGAAAAGCGTTTCAGCCTGATGGAAGAGATCAGATACTGATGTGACGAGGAAGTAAGGCGATCGAAAAGAAAGACCGTTTTTTTTTTTATGATGTTAGGGCCGCAATACAAGGAATATATATTTTAACAGACGAAAATAATAGTGTAAAATATAACGAATAAAGATATTCATATACATATGTTTTCTGAAATGTAAGAATCTTACAGCCATACATACATATTCTGTCTCTGTCTCTGTCTGTCTCTGTCTGTCTGTCTGTCTGTCTGTCTCTCCTCACACACACACACACACACACACAAATATATATTAAAATAAGATTAAAAACATAGATAGAAGATAAATAATATACAAAAATATAATAATAAATGTTATAAAAAATATGTATATATATATATAATATGTAAATATAATGTATTATATGTATATATAATATTATAATAATATTATATATA
>NC_087204.1:84201685-84236685 GCF_015104395.2 Macrobrachium nipponense | reverse complement strand
ATTGCCACGAAAATGGTTAGAGTTCAATTAGTAGAGGTCGGCATAAAAAAATCATATAAAAGTTTATGCCTGATTTCTGGAATTCCTGATCAGTCCTGGACTGCTGAGTGATGCAGGACCAAACGAGGTAAATGAGAGTACTCTAACTCTGATTGAAGAGGTAATTAGCTGGAAATAATGAGTGCTTTTTAATCAAATGGTGCAATTTATTTGTTTTTTCGTGACATACAGCCAACATAGAGCGTGTGTGTGTGTGAGAGAGAGAGAGAGAGAGAGAGAGAGAGAGAGAGAGCTCTCAATGATATATAATTAACGAATGAACCGATGATAGGCGTGACAGCATTTTATACCTAAATAATTACGTTATACGACATTGAATGTTTATACGTCGGTGTAGAAATGAATCTTAATAGACTTCGTAACAGAGAGAGAGAGAGAGAGAGAGAGAGAGAGAGAGAGAGAGAGAGAGAGAGAGAGAGAGAGCGATACTAGTCATTTAGAGCAATAATATTAAATAAATAGACAGTTGTTACGCGGGAAAATATTTGCAGTTCAAATAATCTCATATTATGCCACTGAAGATTAACTAACTCGGTTTGGAAATTGACCTTGATAAACTACGCGACAAAGAAACAATTTCAGTGAGTTCATGACATGAAAGACCTGTACTTTCCAAAGGTAACGAAATGACCCTTCATAAAAGTTGGACAAAAGAATCAAGTATTCTGAAGAGTCTTTGAAGAGTCATACTAACAGCAAAGTTTCGGAGTCATGCGCGCCACCGACCACTTCCCCGACACACAAGAGAAGAGAACAAGAAGTAGTTTATCACATAAAAAAAAGGGTAACTGGAAGCATTATATTATACGTAAACTAAATAATAATCTTCTGTATTTATTATACTTTCTTCCATAGACCTCGACGGCGAATTAAAGAATTCGAATCAATGATGTAACTCCTATAATACGCACTATTTACTTTTACATATTTGGATGCATCGTAAATTATATTCTGGCAGATCGTTAGTGATACATAATAATGCTTGGAAAAAGGGCATTCAAACCGTGGATGGTTGCTTAACAAAATATTACAAACACGTATGACTTTCGTGAGTTATGATATGTATAAAGACAAGTTATAAAATTGTTAACTTTTTGTCAGTTCCAAATGGTTCTGTTCGTTTATATTACCAAGTTTTCAAAAAACCTAACTGTCATAAAATTGAATATTAAAATCACCCCTTTTAACTTTTAAATATACCAGCAACAAGTAGGAAGTATCTTGCAATTCTCCGTTAAATGTCTCTTCTCCCCAATGGACTACTTTTCGTAAAACATTTTAAATACCCACACAATGTTTGTGCAAATTCCTGTAAGCATGCAACAAACAAACTCAACTAAATTCCTGAATGGTAGATAAAATGAACCAGTAAACACAGGTCTCACTGACAAAATATCTTATCGGAAATATAAAGAATAAGAAGTAGAATGATATCAACGAGGTGGAATCCTGCATACCAGGAGTTGAGCTGCCTCACCAGTTACTCGTTTTTTTCTGTTTCTTTTTAGCTTTATGTGATTTGAATTGAAAGGGTGATTTGCACTGGCTTTTTTTTTCATTCTCTGAATTTAAGATTAAGCCGGTGCTATTTGTTGATTGACAAAAATTCAATGAGAACACGAAATCTGATTGAAGAGGCAATTAACCCGAGACAATGGAGCCTTTTAATGAACTGATGCAGCTTACTTTGTTTCCAGCGAACCATAGAATGTTTGTATGTGTGCGTGTCTGTATGTGAGTGCGTAGACAGACAGACAGGCAGACAGACAATCCGCTTGTTAAACAGAGAGGCTGAAATTCTAATGTTATCCACGATTTTAATCATGTTGGACGAAAAAATGTTATTTGATAAAAACCTGATTTTTTTCGCTAGTTTTTTAATTCTACGAGTTCTTAACGAATAATATAAAGCGAAGCAATAAAAAAACTAAAGTTTATAAAATGAAAGATATTTTTCAAAGGTAACAATGGACCATTTGTGTGTTAGACTTATTTGAGTGCTGATGCTGGCTGAAAATGTTTTTACATTCATGTACTTCACGAACCATTTCTGAGATATAAAAGAAATTAATTCGAAACCATATTCGATTTGTAAGGTAAAGAAAAATGCTCAGCATTAAAGTACCCACGACAATCAAGCGAGTATTTACGTCAGTAACCTATTGTATATGGTGACTGTCATAAATGTAGATATCAAGTATAATTCTTGAAAATCGAACTCAAAGCTCTAAAAATCCCATGGCATATTACAAATATCTTCAGCATTTAAGTGTTACGACGTAAACTTATTTATTTGCATACAGGGCGGTAAATTGATATTTACTATTTATGTTACTTATATCAAATATTGCCCTTAATCATTTTAAAACTCGTTAAAGTACTTTGAGGTATTCAGAACAACTCTTTTTAATGATTAAGAACAGTTTTTTTAATACAAAGTTGTCATAAAAATAGATTATTGACATTTTGTGTAATCCGACCGAGAAGCAAATAAAAGAAACATACAAAAATAGAAGCATAGCCTCCATGAACAATTTAGCTTAAACTTTAACCAATCGAATTTCTTGTTTGATATTCATCAAAAAATATTCAAAATAATCATGAGGTTTGAAAATTACCTGGTTAATTTAAATTACGTTAAAGAAGATGGATATTTATGCATGGCGAATACTGGGAAAAAAATGAATAATTAACATTATCTTCATCTTTTTATTTTATTTAAAACAATCCGGCGCAGCTGAATAATAGGAAATATTAAACAGAATAATAAATTCGATCGTAGAAGTAATTCGAGGTTAACAATGGATCATTTTGAATTGCTGATGAAATTTGCTTTGTGTTTATGAATAAATAGCCATCAAAGTGTTTGAGCGTTTCTGTCTGTTTGCTTGTGCGTGTTCGAGAGAGAGAGAGAGAGAGAGAGAGAGAGAGAGAGAGAGAGAGAGAGGTTCATTTCTGCTTCTTAAATCTGAAAGTATTAGATAAGCAAGCATTATGTATTGCATTTACCGTACAGAACAATCTGTTAAAAAAAAAAAAAAAAAAAAAAAAAAACTAGCCCCACCATCGAGAGATCCTCTTCAACCGAGAAATGTAGTATACAGATTCAAATGGATGTCCTGGCTCCTATGTTAGATCTCTTGTCATGCCAAAGAAGGGATGTAAAAAAATATGTGATTAAAGAACACCATACTAGAATCAGAAGAAATCCAGTAATAGGGAAAACGAAAGTAACTGGAAAAGCCTCTGACTCGAGGCGCCTACGGGTGTTAGAGACTCTCAGAATTCAGAAGGAGAAATATTGCTTAAACACATACAGATCTTCGCCAGACACCGTAAAATATGGAATTCCAGAACGGGTAACATCGGCTAATGACGTCATTCACCAGCCCCGTCGCTCAACAATGTTACGGCAGCGAGACCCATAATTTTTTGGTTTACAAGAACATCTCGCAAGCCAATCACAGAGTGAGTTTTCTCCTCAGCCAATCAGCAGTCACCAAGTAATCGAACCCCATATAACCACCTCATGTATGAAGAGCAGCAGTTACCACAATAGACAGTCCACTTTCGCCTACGGCGTGAATATGTTCATTAGAGCCTGAGCGGAAAGTGGCTTTGAACAACATTAATGACGATTTTCCACATGAAGACGATAAACTCTACGGAGAATATGAACCATATGTCAGTTACCATCGACGTTCCTCTGTGGCTGTTACACATTGCTCTTTCCAAATAAAATTACCCCAGCTTGCAACTATTTTCTTCTCCAAAAAATGACAAATATCAGTAGACTGTAGTAACGATGAAGAATCAATTACTTGAAGTACACAGAAAACTACGGAGACTGTATGCAGCTGATACCGTTAAAGCTTTCAGGAAAATTTGCTTAAAAGTTGGTCTTCCTAATTATTTTATAATAATAATATTATTATTATTATTATTGTATATTGAAAAGTGCTGGATTACCGGATTCTATTTGTAGATGTTAGGATAAAATGAGGCTACATGGTTCCTGAGTCGCCTGATTTTCCTTGTACATTTAAAGGTTAGTTTACATTTTTCTCTATTTAGTTATAATCATTTTATTTTATATTTTTTTATGGTAACTGGTCAGTACTTCTCGTTACCTACTGTAATTTCTATCGAATGAACACCGTATTCTTTGGAAACCTGAATTTAAAGTCGATGACACTATTTATGCTTATTCTAAATGAACAGGGTTCATCTTCTAAATAATAATAATAATAATAATAATAATAATAATAATAATAATAATAATAATAATAATAATAATAATAATAATAATAATAATAATAATAATAATAGTAATCAGATACAGCGCAGGAATAGTGGAATGGACGAAGGCAAAACTCCGCAGCATAGATCAGAAAACCAGGAAACATATGACAATACACAAAGCACTACACCCAAGAGTAAATACGGACAGACTATACATAACACGAAAGGAAGGAGGGAGAGGACTATTAAGTATAGAGGACTGCGTCAACATCGGAGAACAGAGCACTGGGGCAATATCTGAAAACCAGTGAAGACGAGTGGTAAAGAGTGCTGGGAAGAAGGACTGATAAAAGTGGACGAAGATCCAGAAATATACAGAGACAGGAGAATGACAGACAGAACAGAGGACTGGCACAACAAACCAATGCACGGAAAATACATGAGACAGACTAAAGAACTAGCCAGCGATGACATATGGCAATGGCTACAGAGGGGAGAGCTATAGAAGGAGACTGAAGGAAAGATCAGGTCCTAAGAACCAGATATGTTCAAAGAACAATAGACGGCAAATAACATCTCTCCCATATGTAGGAAGTGCAATTCGAAAAATGAAACCATAAACCGCATAGCAAGCAAATGCCCGGCACTTGCACAGAACCAACACAAAAAGAGGCATGATTCAGTGGCAAAAGCCCTCCACTGGAGCTTGTGCAAGAAACATCAGCTACCTTGCAGTAATAAGTGGTACGAGCACCAACCTGAGGGAGTGATAGAAAACGATCAGGCAAAGATCCTCTGGGACTATAGTATCAGAACGGATAGGGTGATACGTGCAAACAGACCAGACGTGACGTTGATTGACCAAGTCAAGAAGAAAGTATCACTCATTGATGTCGCAATACCATGGGACACCAGAGCTGAAGAGAAAGAGAGGGAAAAAATGGATAAGTATCAAGATCTGAAAATAGAAATAAGAAGGATATGGGATATGCCAGTGGATATTGTACCCATAATCATAGGAGCACTAGGCACGATCCCAAGATCCCTGAAAAGGAATCTAGAAAAACTAGAGGCTGAAGTAGCTCCAGGACTCATGCATAGAGTGTGATCCTAGAAACCGCACACATAGTAAGAAAAGTGATGGACTCCTAAGGAGGCAGATGCAACCCGGAACCTCACACTATAAATACCACCCAGTCGAATTGGAGGACTATGATAGAGCAAAAAAAAAAAAAAAAAAAAAAAAAACAATAATAATAATAATAATAATAATATAATAATAATAATAAATAATAATAATATAATAATAATAAAATAATAATAATAATAAAGATAATAATAATAAATACCCCGCAATCGAATTGGAGGACTATGATAGACCAAAAATAATACTAATAATAATAATAACAATAATAAAAAGATAAAAAAGATAAAAATCGTAAAATATATAGTATTAATTTTGAAAAAAAAAAATACATAAAAACAATAATAACAATACAAATGTAATAATAATACAAAATATGAAAAGTACATAAAATGAATAAAAATAAATACAAATAATGTAAATATGAATAAAATTAGTACAATAATAATAATACAAATTCAAAATAAGAATTATACGAATAGATATAAAGTAATAAAACCAAAAATAATAAAATAATAATAATAATTTTGAAAATCAAAATCAAAATTATAAAAATAAAAATGAAATTAATAAAGATAAAAATAGTAACGATAAAATAAAATAATAACAATAAAAAAAATTATAAAATATAAAAACAGAAAATAAATACGTTTAATACAATAATAATAATAAAAACTCAAAACAATACTACAAATACCACCAAGTCGCATTGGAGGACTGTGATAACAAATAATAATAATGTGGAAGTTACTAACAGTATCATTAATGAAAGGCGGTACAACTACCTAGAGGATACAAACACAATCCCCCCGCCAACAGAGAAGGCTGTAGAAGTGAATGTAGGGGCACAAAAGACCAGTTCTTGATAGGCAAAATAGTAATGAAGAATAGTAAAAGAAGGAAAACCAATCCAAGCATGGCATGGATTGAGAACAAAGAAACCTTCGACATGATACACATATGTAAGTGATTACATAATAAAAATATGGAATGTTATTCCATATATATAAAAGACTAAAACTAAAGAGGTCACCAGAATTTTTCTTGGCAGGAATGTGATCAGACCAGAGACGATAAAGTAAGTAGGCTAAGATAACATGCCGTCACCTGTAGTCATTCATTTGTTTATAAACTTTAGTCCAAGCTTCCTGCTTGAGACAACTACCGCGACCTATAATTCAAAAGGCCTACGGGATTAGTAATGTGTCTCATTTTTATGTATGTTCATATGTTCGAGCTACTGTCTGCTTCCTTTATGATTTGTAACCAAGATGGTAGTCAGAATAGAGTTAGCCATCATCATTGGCAGACCTGTACCTCTTTACCTAAGCTTTATCATGTAGAACAAAACAGAATAGAGTTAGCCATCATCATTGGCAGACCTGTACCTCTTTACCTAAGCTTTATCATGTAGAACAAAACAGAATAGAGTTAGCCATCATCATTGGCAGACCTGTACCTCTTTACCTAAGCTTTATCATGTAGAACAAAACAGAATAGAATTAGCCATCATCATTGGCAGAAGCGATCAAGCTATCGTCATTAGAAGACCTGTACAATCCTACTTGATCTTCACCATGTAATCTCAGAGAATATAAGTATTTTTTGTACTTCGTGGTTTCTACTAGAACCTCACATCATTGCCGAATCATCATGAGTTTAACACATCGTCGTCATAACCAAAGAAGATAATACCGACTTTGTAAGTGATCTACAAACCCCAAGACACTCCAATGAATAAGGAAGTGCAATACCAACCGACTTAGGGTAAGATTATCACAAGTCTAACATTACCTCATAGGGCGTCTTATTATACGAGGCCACAGCCCTAATATTGGTGGCAGATTACCAGAAGAACTGTACAACGTCTTCCGAAGAAAACCAGAATAATGAATAATGTATCATCAGAAGTCAACGACGACGAAAGCAGCAGATTCTTCAAGCAACCTAGTATCATCGTTTAGTGAGCGACTTCAGAAAACAACAAGAACTCTTCAACGTCTTCCGAAGAACAACGAATAATGTATCATTACACAAGTCAACGACGACGAAACAAGAGATTCTTCAAGTAACTTAGTACCATCGTTTAGTGAGCGTTTTCAGTAGTGAATAACTTCAAGATACAAACCAGACGTGTCCTTTCCCTACGGCAACGCAAGCTTCGTCTCTCATTAGAATCATTCCAGAAAACATTGTTAGTGAGCGTTTCCAGCACTTCAAGAAACAAACCGAACGCGTCTGCAGCATCGGATCTTCAAGGGCTCGAATCATCCAAACAACGCGCACGGGGAAAACTGAAGCCAAACCAGGTCATCCGCTAAAAACAGAAGGAGGACCAAGGCCGTGTGTCGTTATCGGAACACCGTGACTTCCCACAAAAGCAAGCTAAGTACAATTTTTTATTCATTTGGAGTAACTGAGTGTTTCCTTTGTAGGTTGAATTTTGTTATTCCTGTGGCTGAAGTTACGAGACATTCTTAATATTACTTTTTTACAGAAATTATCTACATCATTGAGATTTCGCTACTGCGAGTTTTTTATCTTTGAGTTTCTGTTTCCAGAAGTTCTACTGAAATATCATAATCATATACTGTGTTAATTTTATCATTTTGGGTGATTATTAATCCCTTACGTAACAAATCATATTAAACAGTGAATATGCGTTTACGCAGTGGACGTCTGTATTTATACAGATGCATGGATAGGGTCGTTAGGCACCGTAGTGATTAGAAAACACACAAAAACAAGTGGAACACCCGTACAAATCTAGATAAATTAGAGGTAATACTATTTCGGGTCATGACAATAAATGCTCCTTTGCAAAGTCCCGATCGCAGTTTTAGCCTTGAGTTTTTTGAGTTTTATAAAATATCAAACCTCAATGACTCAACTTAACTTTAAAAATACGGCTGGATTGCAAGGAATAACATGTTTGTAAAAAACTTTCATTAGGCTAAATGCGCTGACCAGGATCCCTCACTATTTCAAATTTTAGCAAAGAATGAAGTAAACAACAGCAAGTACACGATAACGCAGTAGAGATAACTTATTTTAATAGTAATCGCTCAATTCTTTATAGTTCGTCATTCATACGTTCGTTGCTTTATACGTAACTAGCAGCAACATAATGCTAAAAACATACAATACGTTGCCGTTGGTAATAAAGAGAAGGATCCTAATTATTACAAAAAGAAATAGGTAAACAGTAGCCCTTTCAGAAACAAACAAATCGTGCTTAAGCAAACTTGGGTATTGTGTCATCTAGTCAAGCGGTCAGGGTCAGTTAAATCTGCCGAGTGTTCAAAGCATAGCACATTTCACATAAGTGACTTCAGCGGAAAGGGAGAGCGATGTTGGAAAAGTTAAAAAGGAATTTTCGTATGCATCACACGACCGTATCAAGTAATCAGAGCAGGTTCTCGTTTTTTTAATACATTAGTTATTATAAGTAGTGGTGGATTAAGCCCGACTGTACGCGTCGTAAAAATTAGAATATCTTGTTTTATTCCTTTGGTACACGTAATATCCTTTACTTACGGACTCACCGTCTGTTTTTTGAACTTCCCTGAGAAGTCCGGATAAGCGATCGCTTACAGATACCTCTATAGTTACAAAAAACATTGATCTGTATCTAGTGTAATTGTAAGATATCCATTTAGGGGTTTACAAAATATTATCTTACCTCCTGCAAAATAAGGCGTGTTTATCAAAGGAAAATTCTATAAACCTTCAAACATTAAAATCCGGTTTGAACAAAAAAAAAAAAAAAAAAAAAAGAGACAGTTAATCAAATAATAACTTATATAGAGGAAATACACATTTGTCTCATAAATCGTAACATTGTTCAAATGACCCAACAGAATTCTCCCACAACCGCAGTCGCAGTTTGCACGCAAAATCTCGAGAAGCATGCACCCTCGAATGTCTTAGTGCGTGAAAAAAGACTTTGCTGGAGTCTGAAATTTTAATCCTTCCCGACACTCTGAAATATAATGATTTCCGTGAACAAAGCCCTGGACCAGGTTGACTCGCAGCAACAAGTTAATCTAGTAATCCACAAAACCTATACATATAATTATCGCATTTTTTTTTATTGTTGTTAATTTTTAATCACGCCCAATCAGTCGTAGATGAATCTCTCTTATACTCTATCTAAAGTAATATCCGTAAAGTCATTCAAGCAGAGGTGATTCAGCAGAAATTTTTTTTTTATATTTTATCTGAATACCAGGAAGTTTCTCCACTAGCGAGCGATCTCTGGGGAAAACGGATGTAATTTAACACAAAATACGGTCTAAGGACAAACATAAAGCTATATACGTACCTTCGTATAGACTCAATGAAATTTAAAAATAGAGATAAATGACGAAGTTGAAAAATGTTAGTTATAGGAGTCATTAGGAAATCAAATAAGCCCATATAATTTTTCCCTCAAACGTCATGCCATAAAAGATCGGACTTGGCGTATCTGCGTAGATTTCTGTCGCTTAAACAAGGAAATGACTCCCGATAGTTTTCAGTGCCATGTACCGACGACATCTTATCTCTGTTAGGTTAGAATAAATTTTTCACCAGCCTGGACTTACTTAAAGGCTTTTACCAGATACCATTACCTAAGTGATTGTACCTCATACACCGTTTTCAGCACACTCAGGTGACATTATCAATTTTTACGTATGCCTCTGGCTTACGTTGCGCCCTAATTACAATATAGTGTTTGGAGACTTTTAGGGAATACCCTACATGCCTATTGGTTGGTCTTGTAATCTTTTCTAATACCTTAGAAGTACATTCACACAAACTAGATCTAGTGCTACAGAGACAAAGACAAATAATCTCAGAGTAAAATATCTAAATGTGAGTTTTTAAAAACCGAACATGTTTATTTACGTTTTATGTGTCTAGTCAAGGTCTAAAGTAGTCCATGGAAAGGTGTCGGCTATTCATAACTTCCGGTACCTATTACGTAAAAAGAGGATACAGCACTTTTGCGCTGTAGTGGGTATTACAATCGTATGGAAATATGTAACTCTTCAATCATGACAGCTCCTTTAACAGATCTTACGAAGAAGGGCGTAGATTTATTATGGTCTAAAAAGCATCAACAGGCGTTCGATATCTTAAAAGCGGAATAATGCAGCTCACCTAACTTAAAAATCCCTGATTTAAATAAGGATTTTTCTTTTATTGCAACAGAAGCCTCAGACCAAAGGGGTAAGAGGGGTACTACTTCAGTAATATGATAAACAGTTCTTTCCTATAGCTTTTTATTCACGTAAACTAAAGCCCTCTGAAAGTAAATATGCAGTAATAGGCAAGGAAGGGCTAGGTATCTTTAACTCACTAGTACATTTTAAGTTCATAATCTACGGCTATCCTATTAAAGTCCTTACTGACCATAAGTCACTTACCGAGTTTTTCAAAGGCTCTAATCACAGTCCCAAAGGAACTCGGTGACATATGATCATTCAGGAAAGCAAATATCATAGCTGACGCATTATCCCGCAATCCCGCACCATACTGCAAAGAACCATTAATTGGACTAAAAGATATAGAAACCTCCGTGCCTATTGTTAAAACTGTATCTAAACAAGAAAATTCCTTAACCCAAGAGATCGCGAGCATTGAATATCTGGGTCGGAGCGCAGAACTGTTACAAACTGAACAAAGCAAGAGTCAACAGCAATAAGCAAAACAATAAACACTTCGAACGAAAACAGGGTCAGCAGCAATAAGCAAAACAATAAACACTTCGAACAGAAACAGGGTCAGCAGCAATAAGCAAAACAATAAACACTTCGAACGGAAACCCTAAAGCAAAAGTATATTTAAAGTATGTGTATCAGAATTATGTAATCAAATGTAATATTATATGTAGGTCCGTGACGAGGAAAACCCGAAGAACATAGTAGGTGACTAACGACCAGGTAGTAGTAATAATCTCTTTCATACCAATCATCCTAAACTGGTTGTATTCCATCATCCAGGGTTCTCTATTATGTCACAGAAAGCCAAATCACTGTTTTACTGGCCTACAATGCTTACAGATATAAAAAGCACATAACTAATTGTAACACGTGTCATGAAAACAAGGGATACACTAAGACACCTGTCAGTTTAAGGGCATATCCTGTGCCAAATCAATCCTTGAAAGAATATAAATAGAATTATTAACAGAATTACGAGTCTGACAGAGGGAATAAACACTTCTTAGTGTTAATAGTTCCTTGACACGTTATATAGAATTAATAGCACCAAAAAAAACCCCACCGCAATTGAGTGCGCTAGGAATATTTATGAGTGCTAAATCAGTAAACATGGAATTCAACACATGATAATCTGACTCGGGTGGTGTAAATCAATAATAATCTCCTTAACTCGTTGTGTGAATTCCTATCCATTAAGAAAACCAATAATATATTTTATCACCCAGAGTCAATAGGTTTGGTAGAATAACGGATAAATAAAAATGTGTCAATGTCTTACGAGTTACATTCGTGATATTGGATCCGAACTGGATTATAGCGGTTCTCGCGGTTTTAAATACCTTTATCATTCATATCTTGTATCTATAGAATTGATACCGCAAGTAGCTTTATACGGTACGCTGCTAGAACACTTTTCCACATATTCAAGCCAACCATTAATTTATCAAATATATATATAAAAAAATATATAAATAAATAAACATAAAAAAATTAAATAAATATGGATACAAGTAGAGCCAATATAATACACTCCATAAGAAGTCGGAAGGGTTACAAATTATAATAAAAAAAGGAATCACGATAAAATCAATAAGCAAAACGTAACCATAGGTTAATTAAATATCCAAATATCTATGCGTAAAGATTTGAACTCTAACTTAACGCTTTAGTAATGACAAATAAGCTGAAAGTTCAAACACATATCAAAACCTACTGACATATTGTCTGTCCCGGGGATTTATATTCGTAGTCAATGAAAAAAAAATAAATAAATAAATAAAATAAAATAAAATAAAAGATTTTAAAGTCAGGAAGTCTAGAATTGAAAATGTATATCTATGCGAATAATCTTATACAGGGCAAATAGTATATATAAAATTTGTATGGGAACCCTTTTCATTAGTTTGAATAAGGAATATCTAATTTAACATAATTAAATTTATTTACAATCATGCAGATTTCCAACATGAAACTAATATTATATTGTTCAATTTTGGTACTGTTTTTTTTTTCCGACATTCTTCTCATGTGGGTGGAGAATTAATATATCATTTGAAAATACTAAAGTCGTATTTAATTACAGCAAGTCACGTAACTCTTAGCTGGCTGAGAGCAATCTCCTGCCAGGTGATGACACGTTGCCGGATCAGCATTGTTCCTTTTAACCTCAATAAAACGCTTGCAAGGAAGGTTGGCTGGAGAGAGGAATGCTTAGCTCATGAACTTCATATGTGGTTCATAGGTCACGATGACATACATAGCCATAACCTATTCTTATCCGCATTGCAATGCAAGCTTGGTTAAAGAATCGAAATCGTTTTAAAATTAATAAACAAAATAAGCAAATAGAATTTCTATAACATCAAAATGAATTAATTTTTTCTGAACCTCATAGACAATTAGAGTCAATAATTCAGCTTATGACATTGGTAAACAGACATTTAGAAGTATCAAGTCATGGATATGAAATATTTACTTGCAACATTAGTCTATGACATTCAAAGTAAATCACTTCATGGAAAATGTCACATTTTCTTGAAAACCCAAAGTTTATATAGAAATTAGTTACATAGTGGGTTCTTTCGTTTCATCGCCTGCCTATTAATAAAGTTTAAAAATTAACCTCAGAGGATGCGCGCGAGAAAATTGAATATGAAACTTTTGTTAGGGGCACATAGGATCGGATTCTATCACAACTTAATTTCAGTAAGCATAGAGAAATACAGAATCATGATTAATATTCTCTTTGACTCTTATGTTGCCTGGCAATCTTACAAACAGCTCTGTTTCACACTTCTTTGTCTAGTAACTTACTACCAGTAATATCGAATTTTCTTTGGGATTCGTATTGATATCTGTTTATTTTTTATAATTATGGATATTTTTACAGTCATCATAGACCTGGATAGGTTCACTCATTGTTAATGCCATGGATAAAAAAGTTTGTACAGCTGACTCTTTTGAATCCCATAAAATATCAGCGAATTCATGTGGGTTAAGTCTGGCTTTCTCCCGCCCGTATTTGATGTTCTGAATTCACTTTGCCCTTGTGACAAGTATAATTTCACTTGCAGGCTGATTAATGGAACCTGGTTACAGTATCCTGCAGTACGAGAGTTTCACATCGCAACTACAAAAAAATCATTCGTCGATGCGGACGACGGCAGTCAAGTAAAACCGCCTACAATGTGAAAGGAATAAGCACCATCATAAGTGAATAAGCTATCTCATGGACTTCTTCGACCGACACCGTATCCCGTCGTTAATCTCGTTTTAATGCGGAACACTCCGGCGGCTGTCGGAAATCGACTACAAAAGGGACATACTTCCGACAATTACAACCAGAAGGATATTCAACTCTACGTTGCTGGCGAAGGACTCGTGCTGGGGATGAATTTATTCATCGCGAACGTATTCGTGGGGCCTAGGATGCAGAGAACAAGTATGAGTGCAAAATAGAACGTTGGACCCCGCCCAGGCAAATTTTCCCCTTGTTTTGAACATTTGGAATTGGCCATTTCATTTGGCTATAGGTGGTTGTCTGGAACTGTGTAATGGATGAAAAGTTGTTCGAACGCTAGTTAAATGTGTAGTAGTATAACCTTGGTCATGTATCCTATATATAAAATTTAATGTATCCTATATATAAATGATCATAAATAACGGAGTCGAAATATATCTTTGCGTGTAGGCAATAGGAATCTCTTTAAAGTGCACATATATTAATCATAATTGTATGAATCCATATAATCAATCTGTTACCTTTTATCTTACCAATAACTGGAGATATATAACAGTTAGCATAAAAATCAACGAATCAATCAGCATAAACATTAATAATTTTTATCAATTCATATATGAAATTTTTATCAGTTAAAATATGATTTTTATCATGTTAATCTTTATTCTATGCGATTATCAGAATACCTTAGTATTTTCTGTAGCATATGTATCTTAAAGAGATGAAGTAAAAATCTGTATCAGTATATATCACGTGATCACTATTATTTACGAATATCATATGCATATTATGTCTAATATCTTATTACTTGAATCTGTATTTGTGTACACCATGAATTTTTTTTTACTTATAAGTATTTTCTATATATCTATATATATTCACATAGTGTCTGTATCACACTCCTATAAGTCAAATGCAAGTCAAGCTTGAGTAATATTCAGTGGTTGGTTTTGGTAGCTGACCGAGCTTTTATGTAAGTGATTACATAACAAAAATATGGAATGTTATTCCATATATATAAAAGACTAAAACTAAAGAGGTCAACCAGATTTCTTGCAGGAATGTGATCAGACCAGAGACGATAAAGTAAGTAGGCTAAGATAACATGCCGTCACCTGTAGTCATTCATTTGTTTATAAACTTTAGTCCAAGCTTCCTGCTTGAGACAATTACCGCGACCTATAATTCAAAAGGCCTACGTGATTAGTAATGTTTCTCATTTTTATGTATGTTCATATGTTCGAGCTACTGTCTGCTTCCTTTATGATTTGTAACCAAGATGGTAGTCAGAATAGAGTTAGCCATCATCATTGGCAGACCTGTACCTCTTTACCTAAGCTTTATCATGTAGAACAAAACAGAATAGAGTTAGCCATCATCATTGGCAGACCTGTACCTCTTTACCTAAGCTTTATCATGTAGAACAAAACAGAATAGAGTTAGCCATCATCATTGGCAGACCTGTACCTCTTTACCTAAGCTTTATCATGTAGAACAAAACATAATAGAATTAGCCATCATCATTGGCAGAAACGATCAAGCTATCATCATTAGAAGACCTGTACAATCCTACTTGATCTTCACCATGTAATCTAAGAGAATATTTTGTACTTCGTGGTTTCTACTAGAACCTCACATCATTGCCGAATCATCATGAGTTTAACACATCGTCGTCATAACCAAAGAAGATAATACCGACTTCGTAAGTGATTTACAAACCCCAAGACACTCCAATGAATAAGGAAGTGCAATACCACCCGACTTAGCGTAAGATTATCGCAAGTCTAACATTACCTCATAGGGCGCCTTATTATACGAGACAACAGCCCTAATACATACAGGGCTAATGGAATCCATGAACAATGGGGCAAAGGAAAACACCATCAGCTTTCCTCAATAATACAATGTCCAACTGGAACAGTATTTACAAGCACTGAGACAAGACTAGGAGAGGTTAACTTTTGGAGAGGGATCTTTCCAAGTGACGCCCTGATCCCCATGACAAAAGCACTACAAAAGATGGATGCTGGGTATCAACTCAAGAAAGGAGGCGACATAATTTACCATCTGATGTTCACGGACGACATCAAGGCGCATGGTAAGAATAATGATAATAAAAATACAAATAATTATTGAAGGTATTATTGATAGTGCTAAAGTTGTCTCCGGTGTTATTTTCTTAAATTGGGGCGTTTCCGGGCAGCGATATAGTGTTGTTTGGTGGTACTGTTGCGTTTCTGCATCATATTCATGCTTTTACTCTTGGATGAGTAACGCCTCTAGAAGGCGCAGGCGGAGAGGGTCGGGTGCTCTCCCTATTATCTTTGTGTTGCGGATAATGCAGTCGCAGGAGATTGTGTCTCGGTGGACGGTGAGGGCGTAATTCTTGATGGCCCCTTCTTGGGCGTGATATGAAATTCTCTTCGCAAGATGCATTGTAGTCATTCCAATGTGATTCCAAGGACATCCTCGGGCGGTAAATCTGTACAGATGTCCAGCAAAGTACACAAAGGGGCTTCTGGGATATGGTGGGGTGTCGTCGAGGGGTCCCGGTAGACGAGATCGAAGATAATGTCGATGGTTTGGTCGACGGTCACGTTGGTGAAGAGGGATTCTACGTATTCTTCGTCGAGGGACGCAATGATGCCAATCCCAGGGGAGTCGCGAATTTCTTCAAAGAATTCAGGCTATAGCGACTCGGGACGTAGGGAGTCGAAATTTGATTGAGGTGCTTGGCCAAGAGTAAGTCGCGGCGGGCGTCTGGCTAATAATCGGGCGGAAAAGGGTTGCATTCCTTATGGGTTTTCACGTTAAGGCAGAGGTAACCAAGGCTGATGTCCCCTTGGATGGGCGGAAGGTGGTACTTATGATCCGGTTGGCGTCCCTTTTCATATCTTCAGTAGGGTTCAGTGTGAGAATTGAATTTTAAGGAGTCGGACAGGATGGCATCGACCTTCTCATGCACTGCCAGTACAGAAGAAGACGGACTCACCCTCCTGCTTCAGTCCATTACCTACCTCCTCATAAGAGGCCCTCACCAAGGAATAGTCAGAATCCAGACTTCGAATAAAAATTTACCCAAGTAAAACTCTACCTGTTACATTACGAATGTTTAGCTTCAGCACCTGTCATATTTGAATAAAATTAAAATTGACTCTCATAATTACCTATTTTAGACATGCCAACCTTCGGTGTGTTTGCTCACCAATTTAAGCAACAATGAGAAAACCATAATCAGCAAAATAGATCGACATAAAATTATTGCAGCTGAGGCAGCAATTACTTTAAATGCAACATATTTAAAAGAAGGTAAACTTCCAGAATAAAGAAAAAATTAAAAATAATGATAATAAGATAATATAGACAAAAAATAGTAAACTGATAACAATAAAATTTATTTATGCGAATAATAAATATAAAAATTACAAATAATAAAGTATTTTATAAATAATAAAAATAGAAAAAAACATAGATAAAAATATAAAAATATAAATACAGTTAGTAAAATGATGATAATAAAATTTCAAAATACAAAGAATAAATATAAACATAAAAATATAAAAAAAATAATAAAGTAAAGTTATTAAGTTAAAAAATAAAAATAGTAATATTAAAACTAAGTAATAAAATAATAGTAATAAATTTAATAAATACAAATAATAGAAACAAATAATAAAATTAAAACAGAAATGATAATAATAATAAGAAATAAAGATAATACTAAAAATAAAGATAATACTAAAAATAAATATGATAATAAGTGCAAAATAATATCAATAAAATAATAATAAAATAATAATAATAATGAATATAAATAAAAAAAATTCAATTATTAAAAAGAATAAATAAATAAGAGTAAAAATTATGAAATAGTAAGGAATAGAGAATAATAGAAATAAAATTAAAAACAATAATAATAAAAATAATAAAATAATATAATAAAAATAAAATTGACAACAATCTAATATAAATAATATATATAAAAATTAGAATAGAAAATTAAAATAATAATTAAAAAATTAAATAATAATAAAAAACAAAACTATAACTTATATCAATAAAGATTTTTTTAAAAATATAAATCTAGTAAATATAAAGATAAAAATGGAAATAAAAGTAATAAAAATAAAATCATAAATTATAAAAATAAAAATAAAAATAATAAAACAAAAATGATAATAATAATGTAAATAAAATTATAATATTACTAGAAATAAAGATAAAAATAATAAAATTAACAATAATTAAAATTTTAATACTATTCTCAAAACAATAATAAAAATTCAAAATAGAAATATATGATTTATACAAAAACTTTTGAAATAAAAGCTATAATAGTAATAATTTTTAAATGAAAATTAAAATAATAAACATACAAGTAAAAATAATGAAAATAAAAATGTTAATGATAAAATAATAGAATAATAATAATAAAAATAAAACTATGAATTATAGCAACAAAAATAATATGAATATAAACAAAATTAAAATATTAATAATGCAAATATGAAATAAAAGCAATAAAAATAAAAATAATGAATATAAACATAGTATTTTAGAATAATGTGTATTATTAATTTTGAAAATAGACAAATAAAAATAAGATAATAATAACAAAAATATTGGCAATAATACAATATAAGATAATAATACAAATGGAAATTATAATAATAAAAATTAAAATAAACTAATCATAACAATAAAATAATTATAGCAAAAATACAGTAAAAGTATTTTAAAAATAAAAACAATTTAATAAGAATGAAAATACTTGAATAAAAATAAAAACAAAAATGATAAAATAATCATTAAAAAATCTTAAATAAAAACAATGAAACTATAACCCCTCTCCAAAGGTACGAGACCCCCGAAGCAGAGGTATGTGGTATACCAATCCACATACCCAGTCCTCGGTTCCAGCTGCATCTCAATAGGTATCATCAGGATATGTCTGTCGAAAAGACTCAAGAACTACGCCCACACCAAACGTCAAGAGGTTAGCATCAGGAGAGGGATCTTTCAAAGTGACGCACTGTTCCCACTACTCTTCTTGTCCTACAGAAGAAGTCAGGCTATAGTGACTCGGGACGAAGGGATTCAAAATTTGATTGAGGCGCTTGGCCAGGGGGTAAGTCGGGGTGGGCGTCTGGCTAATAATCGGGCGGAAAAGGGCTGCCTTCCTTATGTATTTTCACGTTAAGGTAGAGGTAACCAAGGCTGAAGTCCCCTTGGCGGAAAGTGGACTGCGTTAGTTGCCGTCTTTATGGTACTGATGATCCGGTTTGCGTCAATTTTGATGTCTTCACTAGGGCTCAGTGTGAGACGATCGAAGTTTGAGGAGTCGGACAGGATGGCATCGACCTCCTCATGGACTGCCAGTACAGAAGAAGACGGAATCACCCTCCTACTTCATTCCATCACCTGTCTCCGCATTAGAGGCCCCTACCAAGGAATAGTCAGAATCCAGACTTCGAATAAAATTTAACCGTGTAAACTCTACGGATTATACAGCGAATGTTTAGCTACAACCACTGTCATTTTTCAATAGAATTAAGATTGGCTTTCATAATTACAAATTATAGACATGCCAACCTTCGGTGCGTTATTCACTTGTTTAAGCAACAAGGAGAAAACCATAATTAGGAAAAAACACCTATATAAAATTAATGTAGCTGAGGCAGCAATTAAAAGATGGTTAACTTCCAGAATAAAAAAAAAAAATATAGTAATAAGAATCAAAATATAATTTTAGAAATAAAATAATAAAAATAAAATATAAAGAAATTAATAATAAAAAAATAAAGATGAAATTAAAAAAAAAAATTATAAAAATGATAAAATGATATTAATAAAGTAAAAGATATAACTAAGAAAAAAAAAATAGATAAAATAATTAAACTGATATCAATAAAATTAATATATACGAATAAAAAAGTTAAGAAATTAATACTATTAATAATAAGAAATAAAATATAAAAATAAAAATATAAAAATATATATATAATTAGTGAAATGATGATAATAATAAAATTTCAAAATACAAATGATTAACATAAACAAATATATAAAATAAAAATAATAAAGTAACAATAGTAATAATAAAAATAAAATTATTGAAATAACAGCAATAATTTTGTAAATAAAAAATAATAAAAATAATAAAAAATTATAATAGAAATAATAAAAAATAAAGGTAAAAATAAGAATAAAATAATATAAATAAAATAATAATATAATGATAAAATAATGAAAATAAGAATCAATAAAAAATTAAAATAATAAAAAAAAGATTGTTAGATAAAAAATAAAAGTAAAAAATAAAAAATAATGAAAAGAAAAATAATATATATAAAATGAAAAACAATAAAATAAAAAAATAATAAAATAATATAATGAAATAAAAATAACAACAATACTAATATTAATGATAAATATGTAAGTCCTAGGGTTTTAATTAAATAGCATAATGTGATGCACTGTGACCTATTTGGAATGTGCAGAGAACAGAGCCGAAGCAACGACCCAAGAAAAGCTGATAAATGATTTCTGTGATGGCATGATTCGAAACTGTATAGTTAGGCGAGTCAATGTTCGTCAGTTCATGGGTCTTTGTTCAAAGTCCCTTTGGGAAACTGGCTGCGACCAGTAAGATGAGGCGTTAACGAAGTGTGCGTTCGTATGTGCGTGTGCGCCTCTTCCTTTGATAATGTATCACCAGCCAAGTCTATGGGGAGACTTGCATAGAGATCCGAGGGAGGAAGGCAAAGCTACGATGGCGGTGCCTAAGTGTTTATTTATCAGTGACTGAGATATTCCGGCTGCCATGGGTGAGTTTTGAACTACTTTAGCCAAAAGGAATGGCTTGTTTGATGTCTTGTAAGATGTTCCATTTTATTAACTTTGTCTTTAGACTTATGTGTGCTAACGAGTGTGTTTCTCGTGTCTTTGAAACAGATGATTCTGGCGAGGAACTATGTGTTCTGGCAAAGGGGGACCAAGAGTCCTAAGGGGACAGAGGGTCCCGATGGGAGAATAGACAATTGGTGTGACAAATTACTATTTTCAACATTTTAATTCTGGGGGGTTAACTGAGTTAAGTTAGTCAGTAAGACTTGGATCATTTTCTTTCCATTGTTAAATAAATAGTTATTTTTTATATAACAAGACTCTCATTTTGATTACCTGACAGAATGGAGAGAAAGAGGTGGAGAGAGAGAGAGAGAGAGAGAGAGAGAGGGATCGCTTAGAGAGAGAGAGAGAGAGAGAAAGAGAGGTCGTGAGCCGTTGGTCGCTTGGAGAGAGAGAGAGAGAGAGAGATTGTGTGTCGGTATGCCTGACGCTCGGAGTTCCACGTTTACCAAATAAAAACGAGGTTCATATCCTCGTTAACAGATTTGGTGGCAGCGGTGGGATTCGAACCCACGCCTCTGAAGCGACTGGTGACCAGTTAAACATAGAGGGGTTATGGCTTAGTGATAGTTTTCGTACGACAAAGCCTTTTGTGGGATTGTGGAAAATTATTAAATTGTTAGATTTCAGTTGCTAAGTGAAAGGGGTAGAGAAAATATCCATCCGTGAGGGTGTAGTGCTGAGGAAAGAAATTGTATTAGAGTCATCAAATTTGCCCGTACCGAGACCCTCCAAGGCGTAAGTGACTCAGTCTGGCTTGTGAGTGAAAGACCGTCGAGTGCTTTCTCGCTGCGCGGTTTGCCGAGTGCGTTGTGCCGACGAGATTCGCGTGTTTCTAATTACGCAGATTCCAGGGTGGTTTTCTCTCATTATGAAGTGGTGAGTGTTAAAGAACATTTTTTGGGGGAGGGTTTTTGAATCACTCAGTGTAATGGGACTGGTTTAAGGTGTCAAATTTTTTTCCCCCATAGTAGCAGAAAGAGACGTATTTTCTTTATTGGCGCGTGTTTAGAATAGAATAAAAAATGAAAATAATAATGAAAAAAAATTATTTATTTGTTATGTATTTATTCATTTATCTTTATTCATTTATTACTTTTTTATTTATTCTTATTTGTTATTTGTTTATTTATTTTTATTTATTTTTTATTCATTTTTATTCATTTTAATATTTATTTATTTTATTTATATATTTTATTTATTTATTTTATTTGTTCAGTTGTTTATTCTTATTTAGTTATTTATTTATTTTTATTTATCTATTTATTTTATTTATTAATTTCTTTTTTAAATCCTTTATCTATTTATTTTTTGCTTATTTTTGTTTATTTATTTATTATATTTTATTTATTTATTTATTCATTGTATTTATTTTTTAGTTAATTTTATTTATCTTTATTTTTATTTTTATGTATTTTAATTTTTTTACATATTTATGTATATATTTTAAGTTTATTTTTGTTTATTTTTATATATTTTTATTGAATTTTAATTTTTATTTATTTTATTTATTTATTTCTCTTTAATTACTTATTTTTATCTATTCGTATTATTTTTTATTTTTATTTTTCATCTACCTATTTTTTATTTACTTTTATTTATTTGTATTGATTTCTTCATTTATCTTTATTTATTTATTTATTTATTTTTTATTGTTTATATTTATTTATTTTTTATTTTTATTCATATATTTATTATTTTTATTTTTATTTATATACTTTCTTATTTATTTTATGTTTATGTATTTATTTATATTTATTTATCATTACATATTTATTAATTAAATAACTTTTTATTTATATATTTTTTATCTATTTATCATGTTTATTGAATTTTTATATACTTTTTTATTTATTTATTTATAACATGTTTTTTATTAGTTTGTTATATTTTCATTTATTATTTATTTAATCATTTATTTTTATTTATTTATTAATTTTTTTTATTTATTTATTTTACTTATTTTTTGATTAATGATTTTTTATTTACCCGTTTTAATTTATTTATTTTTGATGTATTTATTAATTTTTCTTTTATTTGTTTATTTTTATTTTCTATTTTTGTTTTTCATTCATTATTTATTTTTACTAAATTTTGTATTTATAACTATTAATTTCAGGTTTATTTTTATTGCTATTATTTGATTTATACTACATTTCTATTATTTATATTTGTATTTTTTTTTATTTTAATTTACATCGATATTGCTTAATTATTTTTACCTTTATTTAAGAAGTAAACCATCTTTTAAGCATGTTAAATTAAAAGTAATAGTTGCCTCAACTGCAGTACTTTTATGTAGGTCTGTTTTCATAATTATGATTTTCTAATTGTTGCTTAAATTGCTGAACAACGTACCGAAGGTTGGCATGTCTAAAATAGGTAATTATGAAAGTCAATTTTATTTTTTTTCAAAAGACGCCAGAGGCTGTAGTTAAACATTCGTTGTATAACCCGTAGCGTTTATCAAGTGTAAATTTTTACTCCAAGTCAGGATTATGACTGTTCCTTGACACTACTTAAATAGGCTAGTAGAGCGCCTATGGATGCCATTTTCACAAGCATGGCCGAGATCAGTGTATATATTTATATATCACTCTTTACAGATATACTATAATATCAAAGTCATTCTCTCTCTCTCTCTCTCTCTCTCTCTCTCTCTCTCTCTCTCTCTCTCTCTCTCTCTCTCTCCTGATACTTCTCAATCTTTTCCCTTCAACTCTGGTGTCCCATGGTATTGCCACATCAGTGAATGATACTTTCTTCTTAATTCTGTCAATCAACATCACATCTGGTCTATTGGCACATATCAACCTTTGTGTTCTGATACCGCAGACCCCCGAGGATATTTGCTTGATCGTTTTCTATCACTAAGCTCCTCCCCATTTATACTCTGATCGTAATATTTCAGCTGTCAAAGAGGGAAGGTGGTCTTTTTAACTATGTTGACATTTTAACATAGCTAAACTTAGGTGTCTGGTGCCACATAAATCAGGGAAACATAAGGAAATCTTTAGATTTTTATTGATTTCCAAGATATATTTTGGTATGTGACGTCATATCTGTAGTATGACGTCATCATCTGTTTAGCAAATTTCAATTACAACTAGAATTAATATTAAGCATAGATTTCTTTGAAGCATTGCAATTACAGTTACCTTAAGAATGTGTAACCAATAACATTTCAGTTAAATTACAATGATTACAAGCCTTCCTTCATCGCACAGCCGCCCAGGTGTAAAAGGGGCGTGGCCTAGGCAGGCAAAAGATGACGACAAGCGATTTCCTTCGCTCCAGATGCAACCACCTTACTTATGCCCACCTCATGTGTAATCAGCTTGCACCTGTGTAAGAGACTCTCCTGCCACGCCTAGGAGGGGGCTATAAAGAACCACGCCCGCACCAAAAATCAGATTTCTTGTACAGATGTTCAGCAAAGTAAACAAAGAGACTTCTGGGATATTGAGTGGGGATGACACTACCTCTATCAATAGATGCTTTGGTTTCTGGAGGACAGTAGGTTTGGTCTGGAGGTATGTAAGGAAGGGCAGGGGCCCTGGGTCTGTGAGAAGGTAGGAGGAGGCTTAAACTCTTGTCCTAGCAGGACGGTAT
The DNA here is from genome assembly GCF_015104395.2 of Macrobrachium nipponense. Classification (NCBI taxonomy): domain Eukaryota; kingdom Metazoa; phylum Arthropoda; class Malacostraca; order Decapoda; family Palaemonidae; genus Macrobrachium; species Macrobrachium nipponense. Next base: position 84,212,270 of record NC_087204.1, on the reverse strand, counting down.
AACCTCCATAGTACATACCCTAGAGCGGTGAGGTCGGGTGACTCTTGACCAGACAGTAGGCAAGAACATCGTAACGAGGTTGAGGCTTTCTTTTGTGACAAATTGGTGCTTGTTAACCCGAGCACCGTAAGTAAGGAATCTCATCCTCTCGAATGATGGATATCTGGGCACCAGTGTCATCGAAAGTTCGGACCTGGTGGGCAGGACAGCGACCTCTTGGAGGTGCAGCAAATATAGGCCACTGCGCTGGAGGGCCTACTAGAACTGAATTTTCCTTCCCTGTCATTGCAATGGCAGTAACCGCACCTGCTTTCTTGGGGCATCCCAACCAGGAAGCGGTGTACCCATGCACTTTGCACAAGTCGTAGAAACTCGCTGAAGTCGTCCTTGGGTCCATGTTCCGTAGTATTTTTGTCATGTGAATCATGGCTACTACGATGAGTAGTGGGGACAGTGAGTCGCCCTGGAAGATCCCTCTCCTGATGTTAACCTCTCCTAGTTTTATCCCAGAGCTTGCAAATACTGTATTCCAGTTGCCAACTGTATTTTTGAGGAAGTTGATTGAGCTTTACTTTGCCCTATCTAGGTTCAAGGATTCTGCCTATTATTATTTTATTGTTCTAAATATTATTTTTCATTCTTATTTTTATATTTATTTTAGTTATTAGTATTGTTTTTATTTCTATTTTTATTATATATTTTTATTATTTTAAATTTCTTATTTTTATTATTATTATTTTATATTTTACCTATTATTATTTCATCCTTTTTATTTGGATTTGATTAAATTTATTTTCATTTTAGATGTTTATTTCAATATATTATTATTTTATTAATTTTATTTATATATTTATTATTTTTATATATAAATATTTTTATTTCATTTATTATTATTTTATTTTTCAATTGTATTTGTTTTTTATTTTTATTTTTAATATGATAATCTTATTATCATTATTTTTTATTTTCATACTTATGATTTTTTCATGGTGCATATATTTATTTTATTTTTATTATTGTTTTTATTATATATTTATTTTATTTTTTTATTTTTATAAGAATTAATTATTAATTTTTATTTTTATTTTTATTACTTATATTTATTACTATATCTTTTTAACTTATTATTAATGTATTTTCAATTTTATTATTATTTTAATTTTAATTTTGTTTTTATGGGAATTATATTTATTTTTATTATTTTCTTTTATTTTTTATTTATATGATGTATATAAGTATTTTAATTATTTTTTTTATTTCTTATTTATACTACTCTTAATTTTACTTTTATATTATTTTTGATTTTATTTACAATATTCTTAGTTTTCTGTTCATTATTATTATTTTATTGTTCGAAGCTTTTGAAATTTTTCATTTTTATAATTTTTATTATCAATAGTATTGTTTTTATTTTTAAATTTTTATTATATTTATTTATTAGTTTATGTTTTTATTTATTTAATCATTATCTTTTATTTTGATTTAATTTATTATTTATTTTTATTTTCTTATTTATTTATTTTTATATTCTTTTTATTTATCATTTATTTACTTTTTGTTTAATATATTTTAATTTCATTTTATTTCATTATCTATTCAGTTAATTATTTATTCATTTATTTGCTTATTTTCTTCTATTATCTATTTTATTCGTTTTTATATATTTACTTATTTTATGTATTCATGATTCTTTACATTTATTTATTTTTATTTATTCTTATTTATTTTCATTTATTGTTTTTTATTTATTTATATTTTTTTATTTATTTATTTTTATTTTATATATTCATTTTTATTTTTATTTATTTAATAATTTTTATGTATTTATTTACTTATTTATTTATTTGTTTACTTAAATATCTTTATTAATTTCTTTCTATCAAATTTAAATTTTTATTGTTTTATTTCATATTCATTTATTTTTACCTATATATTTATCTATATTTATCTTTGTTTTCTTACTTATTTATTTTTTACTTATATATTTATCTTATATATTTATCTTTGTTTTCTTACTTATTTATTTTTTTATCTATATGTAGTTTATCATTCTTTATCTATTTATTTCTTTCCGTTATTTATTTGTTTTTCGTTTTTTTAAAAATCTTTATTTATGTATTTTATTTTTTTTTAATATAATAGATAATATATATTATATATTATATATGTTTTATTATTAATCACTTATTTTTATTTTTATTTATTTTAATCTATCTTTTTTTATTTATTAATTTCTTTTTAGTTATTTATTTCATTTATTTCCTTTTTTTATTATTTTAATTTTTTGGTTTCTTTATTTGATTTGTTTATTTATTTAATTTTCCTTATTTAGTTCATTTTTTTATTTATTTTATTTTCCTAAATATTTTATTTTTGTTATTCTTTATCTATTTTATTTATTTGTTTGTATTTTTATGTTGTATATTATTTATCTTTAATTTATTATTTATAATTCTATATTTTTTTTTATTTATTTATAATTTTATAAAATATTTATTATTATTTTTCATTTGATCTAATTATTATTTATTTACTTTATATTTTTATGTATATATAACTATTTATTATATGATAATATATAGTCTATATATATATATATATATATATATCTTTCTTTAGATTATATATTATATAAGAAATATATTTATATATTATATATATATTAGTTATATATACATATATATATCTTTTTTTATATTATTTTTTTTAGGATATATATTATTATATTTATTTATTTGGGATATATATATATTTATCAGTTATATAATATATATGTTATACTATTGGGATAGATAAGATAGCTATAGATATATATATATATATATACTAGTATATATATACTATATCTATATATATATAGTATAAAAAAAAAATATATAGATATATATATATAATATATATATATGTATTATATCTCTATATATATATATATAATGCTAACAAATAAATAAAAAAATTAAATAAAGAAAATAACAATAAATAGATAGAAAATTATAAATAAAAGATTAAAACAAATAAATAAACAAAAATGAAAAGAATAAATGAAATAAATAACAATATGTATATATATATATATATATATATATATATATATATATATAATATATATATATATATATATATATATACATATTGTTATTTATTTCATTTATTCATTTATTTGTATATATATATTATTCATTTTATTTGATTTTTATTTACTTATTTATATATATATTTATTTTCGTTTTTATCTTTATTTGTTCATTTATTTTTCTTTATTGTTACTAATATTTGTTTTTTTTTTTAATTTTTATCATCTTTATTTATTTTGTATATTAATTTATTTATTTTTAAATTTTTTTTCTATATTTTAATTTATATTTTTATTTTTAATTTATTATTGTTTGTTTATTTATTTATTATTTTCATTTACATTTTTATTTATTTTTGTTTATTTATTTACTTATTTATTTATTTTATATATTTTCATTTATTTATTTATTTATTTTTATTTATTTATTTCATATATTTATTTATTTAATTTTTTTAAAATTTATTTATTTCATTCATTATTTGTTTATTTCCTTTTCTTTTTTAATTTTCATTTATTTTTTTACTCATATACTTCTATTTATTTTTTTTCATCTATTTATTTTTTTTCATTTATTTTTTATTAATCCAATCATATATTTTAATGATTTTTTATTATGTATTAATTTTTAATAATTTTTATTAATCTTTATTTATTTATTTATTTATTATTTATCTATTTATTTTTATCTATTTTTAATTTTTTTTATTTATTGATTTTATTTTTTTATTTATTTCTATTTATTTCTTAATTATTCTTAATTATCTATTTTAATTATTTACTTTTGATTTTTATTTTTTTATTTATTTATTTATTTTATTCATTTATTCTTTTATATTTATTTATTTATTTATTCATATATTTATTTTATTTATATATTTCATGTTTTTTATTATTTCTATTTTTAATATATAATTAGTTTTGCTTATGTATTTAATTACATTTATTTAATTATTTTATTTTATTTTTTATTTATTTGTTTTATTAATTATTTATTTTGCTATTTATTTTATCATTTCTCTTTAATTTTATTATTCTTATTTTTATTTTTATTAATTTTCTTATTTTCATTTATCAATTTATTTTTTATCTATTTACTTATTATTATTTATTTTTATTAATTTACTTATTTAATTAATTCATTTTTAGTTATTTTTATTTATTTATTGTTTTTTTTTTTCTTATTTATTATACTATTTCTTTATATTTTAATTTATTTCCAAATATTTTGTTTTTATATTTGCTTGTGTATTTTTATTTATTTATTCATTTATTCTTTGTTTTGGTATTTTTATTTTAATTATTTCTATTTATTTTTTATTTATTTATTTATTTATAATTTTTTTATTTCTTCTTATCTATTTTTAATTATTCCATTTATTTATTTACTTTTTTTTATTTATCTATTTTTTTGATTTCCTAATTTTAATTTATTTATTTATTTGTTTTATGTTTACTTATTAATTCATTTTCATTTGCCTATTTATTTCCATTTATTTTTTCATATTTATTTATTTATTTTTTTATTAATTATTATTTATTCGTTTTATTTTTCAGTTATTTTTATGTTTTTATTTATTTTTATTGATTTTTCCTTTTTTATTTATTTATTTATTCTGAATTATTATTGTTTTGATTTTGAATTTTTTCTATTTTTTCATTTATTTATTAGGTTTAGTTTATTTATATTTATCTTAATTGAGTTTATTTATTTTTATGATTTATTTTTATTTATTTATTTCATTTATATTTATTTATTCATTTATATTGATTTAATAATTTGATATGTTTTTTAATGATTCATTTTTAATGATTTATTGTTTTATGTATTTATTTATATTTTTATTTATTTTTAAATTTTTATTTGTTTAGTTTTAGTTTATTTATTTAATTTATTTTTTTATATTGTATCTATTTATTATTTATTAGTTTTATTTTTTTTTCCTTTTTTATGTTTTTATTTATTTTTATTGTTTTTTTCTTTTATTTGTTTATTATATTCCTAATTATTGTTATTTTGATTTTGATTTTTTTATATTTACTCATTTATTTATTTATGTTTATTTATATATTTATTGTTTTCATTGAGTTTTATTTATTTATTTATTTATTTTTATTTATTTATTCATTTATATTATTTATGTTTTTTTATATATTTTTTAATGATTAATTTTTAATGATTCATTGTTCTATGCATTTATTTTTATTTATTTACTTAATTTTTATTTATTTATCTATATTTTTTTTATTTTTTTAATTTATTTTATATTTTTATCTATTTATTATTATTTATCTACATATTTATTTTTTTAAAGTTTTTTGTTATCTTAATTTATTATTCATTTATTTTTCTTTATTTATTTATTTGTACTTATTTAATTTTACATTTTTTAATTATCTATCTTTATTTTTTATTTACTTTTATTTATTTTTATTGATTTCTTTATTTTTTATTTATTTATTAATTTATTTGTATATTTATTTATTTATATTTATTTATATATTCCTTATTTCTATTTATTTATTAACATATTTTTATTTATTTATTTATTTATTTATTTATTTATTTATTTATTAATTTTCAAATACTTTTTAATTGTCCATTTAATATTTATTTATTTTGATATATTTTCAATTATATATTTCTATTTATCCATCTATTTTTATTTATTTATTTATTGATTTAATTTAATTTACTTATTTATTTATCTATTTCCTAGTTTTTGTTAATTATTTATTCATTCTTTTTATTTATTTATTTTTATGTAATTATTTATTTTCCTTGATTTTTAATTATTTATTTTTATTTATTCTTATTATTTTTATTATTTTCATTGATACCTATTAATTTCAGGTTTTCTTTTTATTTCTATTATTTTATTTATACAACATTTCTATTATTTTTATTTTTATTTTTGAATTTTAGTTTACATTGATAGTGTGCAATTATTTTTACCTTTATTTATCAAGTAAATCATCTTTTAAACATTTTAAATTAAAAGTAATTGCTGCCTCAGGTGCAGTAATTTTTCGTAGAGGTATTTTCATAATTATGGATTTCTCATTGTTGCTTAAACTGGAACAACGCACCGAAGGTTGTCATGTCTAAAATAGTTGATTATGGATATTAATTTTCGTTTTATTCGAAGATTCCAAAGGCTGTAGTCAAACACTCGTTGTATAACCCGTAGAGAATTTCAAGGGTCAATTTTTACTCGAAATCTGGATTCTGACTATTCCTTGGCACTACTTAATAAATGACCTATCCAGGTCATTTTTACATGCAGGGTCAAGATCAGTGCACAAGTTTATATATGACCTTTTACAGATATATTATGACGTCAAAGTTATTCCCCGCCCCCACCCCCCTCTCTCTCTCCTGATACTTCTCAATCTTTTCCCTTCTACTCTGGTATCTCATGGTATTGCTACATCAGTGAGTGATACTTTCTTCTTAATGTTGTCAATCAATGTCACGTCTGGTCTACTGTCAATCAATGTCACGTCTGGTCTACTGGCACATATTTGCTTGATCGTTTTCTATCACTAAGCTCCTCCCCATTTATACTCTGATCTTAATATCTCAGTTGTCAAAGAGGGAAGGTGGTCTTTTTAACTATGTTGAAATTTTAACAGCTTAATTATGGTGTCAGGTACCACAAAAATCAGGAAACCATAAAGAAAACTTTGGATTTTATTGATTTCTAAGAAATATTTCGGTATGTGACGTCACATCTTTAGTATGACGTCATCATCTATTTAGTAAATTTCAATTACAACTTCCATTAATTTAAAACAGAGATTTCTTTGAAGAATTACAATTACAGTTACCTTAAGAATGTGTAATGAATAAATTTCAATCAAATTAAAATTACTACAAGTCTGCCTTCATCGCACAGCCGCCCAGGTGTAAAGGGGGCGTGGCCTAGGCAGGAAATAGATGACGACAAACCGATTTCCTTCCCTCCAGATGCAACCATCTTACTTACGCCTGTTCCCGACCTATGAGACACTTATATACCTTTTGACGACCCCTAGCCTGTCCCTGATACCCCATTGACTTTGATAACATCAGCCCGAAATTTACGTTGACGACCTACAGCACGATGAATATTGGACAGCTGCTTTGTAATACCAGCGTGCCAGAAAGACAAATCATAAGGTGTGAATTCTGCCATTATTTTTAAGAAAACTTTTGAAAGAAGGTCTGTTTCCAGCATAAAACAACAACAACAACAACAACCACAACAATAACAACAACAACAACAATAATAATAATAATAATAATAATAATAATAATAATAATAATAATAACAATAATATAATCAATAATAATAATAATAATAATAATAATAATAATAATAATAATAATAATAATAATAATGATAACCCTACACCCACGAATAGCAGAACAACTCCAGCACTGTATCTCAAATCACCATGCACCGAAATGGATGACCACAGGAAGAACATCCTTAGTACAAAAAGACAAGAGTAAGGGAAATATAACCAGTAACTACAGGCCTATCACCTGCCTACCAATAATGTGGAAGCTACTAACAGGCATCATCAGTGAAAGGCTATGCAATTCCCTAGAGGAGACAAACACCATCCCCCACCAACAGAAAGGATGCAGAAGGAAGTGTAGGGGCACAAAAGACCAGCTCTTGATAGACAAAATGGTAATGAAGAACAGTAGGAGAAGGAAAACCAACCTAAGCATGGCGTGGATAGACTATAAGAAAGCCTTCGACATGATACCACACACATGGCTAATAGAATGCCTGAAAATATATGGGGCAGAGGAAAACACTATCAGCTTCCTCAAAAATACAATGCACAACTGGAATACAATACTTACTTGCTCTGGAATAAGACTAGCAGAGGTTAATATCAGGAGAGGGATCTTCCAGGGCGACTCACTGTCCCCACTACTCTTCGTAGTAGCCATGATTCCCATGACAAAAGTACTACAGAAGATGGATGCCGGGTACCAACTCAAGAAAAGAGGCAACAGAATCAACCATCTGATGTTCAAGGACGAAATCAAGCTGTATGGTAAGAGCATCAAGGAAATAGATACCCTAATCCAGACTGTAAGGATTGTATCTGGGGACATCAGGATGGAGTTTGGAATAGAAAAAGGCGCCTTAGTCAACATACAAAAAGGTAAAGTAACGAGAACTGAAGGGATAAACTACCAGATGGGAGCAACATCAAACACATAGATGACACAGGATACAAATACCTAGGAATAATGGAAGGAGGGGATATAAAACACCAAGAGATGAAGGACACGATCAGGAAAGAATATATGCAGAGACTCAAGGCGATACTCAAGTCAAAACTCAACGCCGGAAATATGATAAAAGCCATAAACACATGGGCAGTGCCAGTAATCAGATACAGCGCAGGAATAGTGGAATGGACGAAGGCAGAACTCCACAGCATAGATCAGTAAACCAGGGAACATATGACAATACACAAAGCACTACACCCAAGAGCAAATACGGACAGACTATACATAACATGAAAGGAGGGAGGGAGAGGACTACTAAGTATAGAGGACTGCGTCAACATCGAGAACAGAGCACTGGGGCAATTATCTTGAAAAACCAGTTCGAAGACGAGTGGCTAAAGAGTGCATGGGAAGAAGGACTAATAAAAAGTAGAACGAAGACCCAGAAATATACAGAGACAAGAGAAATGACAAAACAGAACAGACGACTGGCACAACCAAACCAATGCACAGACATACATGAGACAGACAAAGGAACTAGCCAGCGATGACACGTGGCAATGGACTACAGAGGGGAGAGCTTAAAGAAGGAACTGAAGAATTGATAACAGCGGAAAAACATCCTCCCATATGTAGGAAGTGCAATACGAAAAATTGAAAACCATAAACCACATAGCAAGTGAATGCCCGGCACTTGCACAGAACCAGCTACAAAAAGAAGGCATGATTCAGTGGCAAAGCCCTCCACTGGAGCCTTGTGCAAGAAACATCAAGCTACTTGCAGTAGTAAGTGGTACGAGCACCAACCTGAGGAGTGATAGAAGAATGATTCAAGGCCAAAAGATCCTCTGGGATTATGGTATCAGAATGGATAAGGTTGATACGTGCACATAGACCCAGGACGTGACGTTTGATGACCAAAGTCAAGAAAAGAAAGTATCACTCATGATGTTCGCCGAATACCATGGACAACCAGAGTTGAGAGAAAGAGAGGGAAAAAATGGATAAGTAACAAGATCTGAAACTAGAAATAAGATGGATATGGGATATGCCAGTGGAAATCGTACCCATAATCATAGGAGCACTAGACACGATCCAAAGATCCCTGAAAAGTAATCTAGAAAAAACTAGACGCTGAAGTACGCTCCCAGGATCTCATGCAGAAGAGTGTGGATCCTAGAAACGGCGCACATAAGTAAGAAAAGTGATGGACTCCTAAGGGACAGGATGCAACCCGGAACCCCACACTATAATACGACCCAGTCGAATGGAGGACTGTGATAGAGCACAAAAAAAAGAAAAAAAAATAATAATTAAAAACAACAAAACTAATAAAAATATAAATAAAAATAAATTATGAAAATAAAGTTAAAATTGCAAATTGCATCCATAAGTTTGAAAATAAAAATGACAAACATAAAAATATAAATAATACTATAAATAAATAAAATAAAATGAAAAATAAAGTAAAATTGCAAAATGCAGTCCAATAAGTTTTGAAATAAAAAATGTAAATATAAATCAAAGTAATAATAAGAAAATAAATAAAAATGAAAAGAATACTAAAAATAATAATGTTAAAATAATAATAATATAGAATTATATTAAAAAAACCAAAATAATATAACAACAAAAAATAAATAAGTAATAAATTTAATAAAATAATAACAACATTCAAAAATAAAATAATATAATAATAATAATAATAATAATAATAATAATAATAATAATAATAATAATAATTTTTCATCCACAAGTAAAACACAAAAGTTTTAACTATGAAATAAAAATAAATGGTCTTTTATAATCTCTTGATACTTAACTCCATGCTATAATTTATTTGCGCTTATTGTATTTTTACAGCAATAATGCCCCAATGATTCATGAAATAAAGTAATGAGTAATAAGAATGAAACGTCGTGTAATATTTTTGAGTTCATAATAATTTTCTAAAATGGATTAGAATTAACAAAGTTTATTAGAAGATGAAATTTCAGTCGACATGAATATTTTTAATTGTGACAACTACGTCTTTCATAAATACCAAATTTTTAAAGAATTGGTTGAATTCCGATGCCTATCGTTTTCAGTCAAATTACAACAAAGCTATAGTAAATAATAAATTGCTAAGTAAATAAATACAAAATCATACATCTCAAACTGACCTGTTGGCAAGGCTTCAGAAAATCTAGGACTGACACAAGAAGAAATAATACTAAAAAAAACAACAACATGCTTTTTGCAAAGCCCGGTGAGTGATATTGAGGCTCAGC
>NC_087204.1:84181685-84196685 GCF_015104395.2 Macrobrachium nipponense | reverse complement strand
CCTTTTTGTACTCTTCCCCGTATGGGGGTAATGCTGTCAGTGCACCTCATGCGCTGCACTGTAGGCATTACTTAACGTTATTTGCAGCGTGCCTCCGGACCCTTGCTGCAAACCCTTTCGTTCCTTTTACTGTACCTCCTTTCACATTCGCTTTCTTCCATCTTACTTTCTACCGTCTCTTAACAATTGATTCATAGTGCAACTGCAAGGTTTTCCTCCTGTTGCACATTTCAAACCTTTTACCGTCAATTTCTTTTTCAGCGCTGAATGACTTCATAGGTCCCAGTTCTTAGCCTTTAGTCTCAATTCTATATTTAATTCAATTCGATTTCTGAACTATTCCTGCTTGTAACACTCTATAAACGCCCTTTTTTTTTTTTACTTGTATGGAGAGGTTCATCTACCTTCATATCATAAGGTTCTATTCATCGGATTCTTTTACATTTAGGTTTCCTGAACACAAATCCATTTAGTTGAATTAGTTATTAATGAATATATAAATATGACACACGGAATCTCACTAAATATAGAGGTCCTTTTCATCATGCGACGAAAACCTAATTTTCATCGTTAGTTTTTCATTGAAATCGTAAAATAAGTTTCGATGGATTTTTAGCAATAACTCGTATCTTCATGAATAAAAGTGGCTAGCAGGAAAAAATGATATTAAAGTAAAAAAATAATTATCCTTTCATTGGTCTGATGTCTTTTTCACAATTTTGGGTGATTGGATGTACGTGACCCATTAATTGTAATCACCAATGTTTTTTTTTTCAACTGCTACATATTTCCACCAACATAGAGCCTAGGTTTCATTTGTTTCTTTGACTGTTTGCTTATAATTTTCTCTTTACTAGAATCACGCGCATAAACGCAGAAACATACATATACACATACATACACAAACACACACACACACACACACACACATATATATACATATACTATATATCGCACTCACGAAGTTTCATATTCACAAATATATCGCTTGATGGGACAAAATGTTAGAAATCTACCGTCTATTTATCTGTAAAAAATGAGACCTAGGTTTGATTCTTGGCTGGGGCAGTTATGCTTGTCAGTCAATTTCTCTTAAGTATAAGTTATTCTCAAGTTATAGTGAATGCTATAATAAATAATATTTGCGACTTAGTATTTCTATTCGTATACAGTAAATGAATAGTATTTAAGTATGGTTTTACTAAACATAAAAGTCGGCAACATTTATTGTAATGAAAATACTTAGTAAGATGAGTTTTGAAATTATTCATAATGGTAAATCATGGCGTCTTCATCCACGACACCTTTTACTAAATATAATAAAATCGTCTGAATTGTCAACTTAGCCACTTTCTCAACGGTGTCCCTCACAATAGTATGTTAATGAAATGGGAGCCTTGGTAACCTCAAATATAATGTTATGATGCTGTGGTTCTCCTAGATAAGAAATAACCATACCCATTTTATGCGGCTCCTAAAAGAATATTTTACATAAAAAGAGATGTTCGTAAAATGAAATAAAAGAGGATACATGTACAATTACTCAGACAGAGAGAGAGAGAGAGAGAGAGAGAGAGAGAGAATGCAACATCCATATCAGTGCTTTCCCACTTTTATTTCTCACATTCAAAAAAAATCTAAGACGCAAATAAATGTATAAATGATCATGAACTAAAAACGTTTTGGGTTTTGGGTAAACATATGTGAAATTGCTAATCAAGTTCGTATCCGTAGCATATCATTGGTGAAATGAAAGGAAATCTGTTTAAATATAAACTATGACGACAGGGAGGTAATGAATAGATCGTCGTCAGAATAACGGTTGCTAAGTACTTAGCTATCTTGTGAAGCCTCTCAAGATATCTGAAGATTACGTTTAAGGTTGGTGATAATCCTATCCAAAGGAAGGGTAACACGATACGTTAAGAGATATTGGCGTCAGGCAATAGATAAAGAGCAAATATACGACAGATTGAGGCCCCCAGGTCTTTAGAGTAATTAGACATGCCTTAAGTACACACAGACACACACACATATATATATATATATATATATACTATATTATATATATTATATTTAATATATATAATTATATTATATATTATTATATTAGTATATAATATTTAATATATATTATTATTATATATATAATTATATTTATATATAATATATTAATAATATTAATATTATATATGATTATGATAGGCATACATGCATGCATACATACTGAAGGACATCTGGAGAATTCCCTCGGTAAAAGGACCCTCTTTTTGAGTCAGTCCAGATAATGACATCATTATACAATAATTATTGTAATTGCTTCCTTAAAAGGAAAGCTTCTAACTTTTATCCTATTGAATTGTCCTTTCTCTACCCCTATAATTTGTTACGTCGATCAGTTTACCAAAAATAACATCTGATTTATTTTCGCCATTATTATAATCATTTTAGACTCCTCATGCACCTATTGTTATCCAAATATCTTTTAGTTATTTCGGCTTGTCTATAAATAGATGTCAGTCCTTCCGACAAGAACGATTTCTTTATCTTCATATTGAAACTCACTTCACTACATCTTATCTCGAACAAATATTTTTATACGACTATCAGTCTTATCAATAGCTGACTAGGCAAAACAATCTTAGTTTCCCAGCTTTTACCAGTATATTGAACCCCCGAAACTCACCCGTTCTATCTTTCTCTCTCCACTACTTGGGGTGATGTGATTTAGCAACAAGAGTGAGTAATTGTGTTCGTTTTAAGGCAGCCACATAACGTTTAAAACCACTGAATCAATCACTCGTTAAGCATTTGAATTTTGAATTATACCATACCATGAGTAGCTTGTTTCTACGTAGAAATATTCTCGTTTGACAACTGGCATCTTTTTCTTTTAAAAATAACATTTATATTATATGAATATATATAAGAAACTCAGATTGATGAACACTATGTTAAATGATTATAAGAGGGTTCTAAAGAACGGCACGATTGTCTCCTTTGTCTGTTAAAGACATAAACAGATTTAACCTTCCTTTATTGGTTCGTCTCAGGCAGATGTTTCTTTTATATGTAGAAAGTATTCGTATTCCACTTGAAAATTTAGCTAGTTCTTATCGTTTTTCATACCAAGATTATCTTCTTGTTCGATAAGGGGTTAATAAATCAACAGATCCTTCCTCTTATTGAAACAGAACAGTGTTAGAACACTCGAGTGATTGAAGTGAAGAAAATAATACTACGCTTCCATAATGATTTATGCTCTGTAATTTTGGCTGGACCCCTGCAGTTCCGAAGAGCGACTGGGACGCCCACGGAGGATAGAGGCCCTCTACTGAGGTATGAAATCTCCACATTGCCCCGAACGAAGAAAACAATATTCAGAGAAAAGCTTTGTTAATTGAAAAGCATTTTATACGGATGCAACGAATCAAAGAGATTTAGATCGTGAGCAATTTAAACCGAGACTGGCTTAGACCCTAACTGAATTTAATTGGTTAGACTTTCATTTTATGTAATTTACGATGTCCAGCCAAGCACTGGGGCACTTTCGGCCATTCAGCCCTTAAGAGAGTGAAAACAGGAAGTGGGAGTAGTTGGACAACAAGATAAAGAGACCTAGAAAATAAGTAGATGATGTACAAAGTTTTAAAGGTGGAACCTGGAGAAAATCCTGCAGTTGTATTAAGCAATTATAGTTAAAGAGGCTGGAAAGAAAGACTGAAGAGAGAATGGGAATAACGTACAAGGCAGAAATGTAGGTGTAGCTATGTGCTTTTGTAAATAGCTCTTTGAAGAAAATCCTAATGGTACAAAGTTTCATTCAGGAGGTATCCGATACTTTGATGGAGAACATATTTTCTTTCTGAGAAGCTGGATTTATTTCATAATTTCCATCTACAGAAATATAAGGAAAAATCAGGGAAAAGACCGAAATTATTGGTTCATTATCCTCAATCCATTTCATCAAGGATTTTACAGTGTTCCTGATTAGTATATTGCTTAATCTGACAGTGAAAAAAAGCAAAAGCTTTATACTCTCCAAATCTCTGTCTCTTTGGTCTGACGGATCCATTTATCATTTATAGACAGAAAAAAATCTCATAACTTATAATTTTATCTGTTTTTATTCCATCATTTTTCATATCATTCAACCTGCACTCAGCCACACCACAAACCGTAAAAAAATCCTGTCACCATAGTGTTTTAGTTTTTATTTAAATGTTTCAATAAAAGTTGTTGAAATGGTAATCTTACATTTATAGCTATACATTTAAAATAAAATAATGCTACCATCAGAGGAGATAATTAATTAACCAACAAGCATTAGAACTCTGAAGTCTGTATTTTCTTAACGAACCTCTATTAACGGACAGATTTTCTAACATGTTTGTTTTTGAATAATGAAATGAAACTGTGGTATGAAATGAACGATTTTGAAGGTGTTGGCTACAGGGAAAGTTGAGAGTTAATGCGAGCAGTCTTTCATTTAAAGTCCTCATTTTCAAGGAATGTGACGCCATCTGACGCCTAGAATTAGGATACTCGTAAAGTACATACGCCTTTCCCTCACTTCATTGCGAGTATCAAAGGGAGCGCCATAGCCCTGGAGAGTACAGGCATCTCATTACCAAAGTAATTACCTGCTGAGACCTTTGAGAATCTTTCCCTTTAATGAGCTAGTTACTAGAGTGATTCTGCTTGAACTAACATCTATAGGTACTTTCCCTATTGGAAGGTTGGTCCTCGTTCCTCCCCTCACTTTCGGTTCAACACTTTTGATCTGATTAGGAATCTCATTCAATCCAATTTATTCCAGAATCAAAATAGGCTACACTGTCTACCTAAGTGTCTATTCGTCGATGCCTTTCACAGTTATCGTGTCTTGCAAATTGGTCTCTCACCCTCTACCTCGGGTTTTTTTTTCAAGCCAATGCTCGTCACCCCTTTCCTAATTTCAGACCTGTCTCTTTCTGTCCCTCTTTTCTTTCAATGTGGTTTTCCTAAACCTCCGCTTCCTCCTCCTCCTCCTCCTCCTCTCCCTCCTCGTCTTTTCATTAACCGGAATTAATGACCGACCGACATCATCTCCACCCCTCCCCCACGGGATATGTAAAACTCGTAGCAGAACCTTGCCACTGGAAAGCTAATCTGGTGTGAGATGTTGGAGGGGCAAATATAGCCATCAATTATTTATATCTGTATGAAATATAACAATGAGCTAAAACTAAGTAATAGGATATTGCACTAAACAATGTTAAGTAGATATATTTACCATAAACTGTCAGAGATGTTATGTTTTAAAAGTTTTGTGTTTTTCACAATATCCCTACTGTACACTTCCTTTTTTATTTAACAGGAAATTTACGATATTGTACTACCATTTATAGATAACTTGCTTGTTTGATTTGGCATTAAATTGCGCATATCAATCTCTTTGAGCATCTGATCTAAAATGATAGATATTTAGTTTTAATTAATCTTAATTAAATGCTCTTACAGGCTATTTTCCTAAGCTAAACAGACAGCTGATGTTCCTTATATCATTTATTCTGTTTTAAGCAGCCTATAATAGAGAGTCATTCTGAAAGATAAGTTTAGTGAGCTAGGAATGATCTTTTGACTGATTTCCATAAAGTACCGTTGTGTAACCTTCATGGCTATCTAGGTTTTAAAAGTGGCATGGTTTTTGAACCAGAATAATATGGGTGTAAAACGCAGGTGGGATAACCCTTGCAGCATTTTGAATACTATTATTACTGCCACAACTACTACTGATGATGCTGATGATGAAAATATTAATGATGATAAGATTAAATGCAATTACATTTTTAAATGAAAAATGGGAAAGTACATTCCAAAATCACAAAGCACGATGAGTGAGGTCATTAGCATAAGATGAGCATCCCAGGTGTATTACCATCTGAATCTTTTAAAACGTTCTGCAGCATTCACAATTCTTCATATTTCCAAAAACGCCAATACGAACGAAATTTTATCTCCAAAATAAACCATTTTCAATTTCCTTTATGGGTAAGCGGAAGAGGAAACGAAAATTGGAATCTAGTATGTTTTTTGACAGCCCGAATTTTCCCAAATCGTGTATGTGACGTGAAACCGTTAAACCAGTCAAAAAAAATTATATGAGTTTCTCACACTTCGGCAAGATAAATCTTCAAACATTTAACTTTCCATTGTCAGTCTGAAGGCACCTTCATCATTCAAAATTTAATTAAAGCTAGACGTTATCCTTCAGTGCAAATACATTATTTCATATGTGGCACGGAATCCCGTAACCTCTTCCGCGATTAGTGTCATATGTCTGGAGAAGAAAATGACCGGGGAGATCCATTCGGGTCAAAGGAATTGATGAAACCGGCTCCGTAAAGGGAATTTCCTCCCATTTGAAATTCCGGTCAGGGGAGAAAAAGAGGAAACTCAAATGGAGGTGATGCATAATGAATCAGGATCTTAGAGCAAGTGCTGATGCTATTTACGAATTTCACAGAAACATTTTTTTTGTACGATATCAGCAGAACTATCAGCCTCTGGGAAAGTGCGCGTTATTCATTGAATGGCGTATATGAGCTCTTGTGATCCATCAGGCTTAAGCTTCCTGTGGTGTCATAAAATAGATTGATAGCTAGTGTAGAAGCAGAAGTAGTGAGCTTATTTTCGTATTCATGGTATATTATTTTCAATTATATAAAATAACCCGCACACACACACACAAACGAATAATGAAGACATGAATATTAAAGCCATAAAATGAAGTAGTATCCCAATAAGTGGTAAAATACTCACACACATACACACACACACACACACGCGCACACCACACACACACACACACACACACACACATATATATATATATATATATATATATATATATATATATATATAAATATATACACACACATATTATATATATGTCATATATATACATATTATACTATATATATAAATAATAAATAAATATATATATATATATATATATATATATAATATATATTATATATATATATATATGTGTGTGTGTGTGTGTGTGTGTGTGTGTGTGTATAACTGAATCATGAAAGTTAGGAACGTGATAAATCCATAAATAAAGATATATGCCACGAAGGAACACAAACAACTGATTATCCGCGAGACCTTTCGACGTTCAAATGTCCTTTACTAAGCAGAACTGACATACATGAGGAAAAAGACAAAACAAGGAGATTCGTATAACTGACAGATAGGGATTATATAGAGATTAGTACCTAGAATGCGACACACCTGGAAGATGAGTAACCTTCTCATACAAGCATAAACAATGGGTGCAATTAAAAGTTTAAGAAAATCATCTCAGATGCAAGGACAAGACAATTAAAGGATTATAGGTGACAGCTATTCAGAATTTTGGTAAACAAAACCATATTCACAATACATATTCACAATACATGTTAGACATACATTACAACGAAGATAACTCTAAGGCAACTAATTTTTATTTAATTCTGTAATTATATCTTTGAGGTCATTCTTAAACATGTTACAAATACAAGGGTCTAAATGAAAAAGGCCACGATTAACATTGAAATTACAATGAAAAGTAAGTTGTATTAAAGCAGATTCTAAAAGATTTCGTGATAAGACATCTCTTGACCTTACAATTACTGAACTTCCAACCCAATTTATTCGGTGGTTGTTTTCACTTAAATGAATGAATATTGCATTAGATGGTTGCCCAGTTTCTACAGAATATTTATGCTGGCTTAGCCTTACTTCTAGGCTCTTGCTAGACTGTCCGAGATAAAATGGGGGACAATCCATACATGGAATTTTATATATCATGTTGTTGCTTTCTCTGGGGCCATTTTTTATTAACATTCCTTTTAGTGTGTTATTATAGGAAAAAACAAGGTTAACATTAAAAGCTTTTAACAATGATTTAATGGTTTCAAACCTGTTAAAATAAGGCAAACTGAGAATGTTCTTAGAATTTTCTTTCTGCGTGTAATTTACACTATAAAACTTTTTGTGGGCTTTATTATAACAAATATCTAATATATGTGAAGGATAGCACAAATCTTTCCCTAGTTTTCTTATGTATTCAATTTCTTGATCCAAATATTTTCCTTTGTGGCATTATTTATATACTATATATATATATATATATATTATATATATGTATATATATATATATATATATATATATATATATATATATATATGTATATATATATCAATAATTAAACAAAATCATCATACATCAATCTCCTGTATGAATAATTTATATAGTGAAATAGGCACATTCCTGTATAAATAGATTAAAAGATCTATTGATCGTCATTACAGTGAGATATGGTGACACCTTCTGGTGCATACTGCTTCTTCGAGATTAATCTAATAAATGAAACTAATTTCAAATAAATTAGGCGACCAGTTCTCTCCAGGGGAATCAGGAGCCTTTTAGTGACTATGGGGTAACTCCAGTCGTGCAGTGTTTCTATCATAGTAGTGTTTGGATATAATCATATTTGTCTTTTTTTTCATTGACTCAGTTATATAGATGTAAACATAAGGAATTCATGCTATTTAATTAAAAATATTGTTTTTATGTCAATTAAATGTCCCAAAATCCTAAACCTTTTACCAGAATCGTCGTCACTATGACTTCTTCCATAATCGATATGATCATTTCAATTTTATTTTTTTCATAGAAAGTGATATTGAAGGCATACTACATCATAATTATTTAAATAATTTTACTTTCCTTTTAGTAGGTGACTAGTTATCTCTTATCTATCTATCTACCTATATATAATATATATATATATAATATATAATATTTATATATATATTATAAATTATATAAATATAATATATATTATTATATTAAATGTATATATAATATATATATATATATTATATATATTATATATATATTATATATAATAATATATGTATATATATATATATATATATATATATATATATATATATATATATATATATATATGATATCTATATACACAACATCGAGCTACAAATGTCCTTTAATATCTAATTCGCTCTACCTCGGAATTAATATATTGTCACAAGGCTTCACTGTGCTTCCAGAATTTGTTGGGTTCGATGGTTCGCGCCCGTGAGCCGACAAATTTCTTATCGACTAAGAAATTCCTCTTCGGTCAACATTTATGAAAAAAATATATTATTCCGAGGTAGAGCTAATTAGATATTAAAGGACATTTGTAGCTCGATACATGTATATGACTCATATATATACCTATATCTATATCATATATATCTATATCTATCTATCTGTCTATTTATCTATATATATATTATATATATATAATATATAATATAATATATATATTTATATATATATATAGTATGTCTATATACTGTTATCGCTGTTACATTATGTCATAAAGCATATATAAAAAGCAATTGCCTAAAAAAATCAAAAAGCATATTGAGAATAAAAACTGAAATGTACACAGATTCGCATATTATATATATATATATATATATATATATATATATATATATATATATATATATATATATAAATATATATAATATAATATATATATAATATGCGAATCTGTGTACATTTCAGTTTTTATTTTCAATATGCTTTTTGATTTTTTTAGGCAATTGCTTTTTATATATGCTTTATGACATAATGTAGCAGCGATAACATGTCATTTACTTGAATCTTTTTATAGATAAAGATGTAAGATGTTTGAAACATCTAGCACAGAAATTTATTTATGATTTGGTCATGATGCGAGGCTTCCCTGAAACAGAAGTCATTTACCAGAGGCGATGAAACCTGGATTCTGGGACTGACTCCTGCTAATGAAGTTGGATTTTGGTTCGAATTATCTCGTCACAACAGGCTAGGCTATTATGATATGACTCCTGTCGCCGGGACACTTGTTCGCAAGGCGACGAAACATTTTGCTTAAAGTAACTTAAATCATGGAACTAATTTCACCTTAGATTGTGTGCGTTGTAGGAGTGCATTTGCCTAAAGTCCATTATTATAGGAGACCGGACTCTGATGGTAACCATACCTTCAAATCTTTTGTGTAGTTACTATCATTCAACATTAACAGGAAAAACATCATAAATACGCCTAATGCACCACAAAAATGCATAAACGCAATTGCACCCGTAAATATTATCAAAAACATGACAGAGTAGTATTGATTACAAGTAAGTTATAATCCAGGGGTAGTGAAGGTTCCCACATAACGCTGAATTGTAAATAGTTTCGTAAAAATGTCACAAGACAGTTCCTACTCTTGCTTACAAATTTATGATAATTATCTCAGAAATGACACGGGTGCAAAGCCTGGCATTGTCAAATGGACAGGTTAGTAGGAGAAATAATGAGTTGCAGTTGAAATTTATAAGATCTTGCCAGACAATGAAAAGCCGTGTGCCTGAAACTTAGACGGCATTTGGATAGAAAGACAAACAAAGTCATTGTTCTTAAAACGTTTCAACAAGTGTATCTGAGGATTATTTCCCAGGCAGATCACACTTAAGACAAAGAATATAGAATGAGTATGTATGACAAAGTAACTAAAAGGGGTTTTATCGCTACGATAAAAAATATAACAAAACGAAAGGACCATTACGGTTAATCCAGACTAAGGCGGAGAGAAACGATATATAAAAAGCACATAAGATTCTCTCTCTCTCTCTCTCTCTCTCTCTTAAAGGGCCATCTGCCTCAAGACTGAATAATCCTCTGTCATTATAGGCTTAATCTCAAGACACAAGACTTCGTTGCTCCAGACTAACTTTTAGAAGTTTTTCACCTGCAAAATTCTGAGATTAATACAACAACGTTTAATGAAGATGAATTTCGAAATTGTTGCAGACAGTACTTCAAAGCAGATTCATGCAATAAATAAACATATTAATTAATGACTAAATATAAACAATATATGTATATACATATGTGTGTGTTGCGTATATTATATATATATATATCTATATATATCAAATCAGGTGTTGACTGAAGGAAACAAGCCTGATTTGATGTATTCCTTGGTCGTCACTGCCTCCCTTTGTTGTATATATATATATATATATATATCATATAATATTATTATATATATAATTATATATATATATATATATATAATTATATATATATATTATATATATATACATATATATAATATAATATATATATATATATATTATTATATGTAAGTGTTACATAAAAAATATATGGAACGTGTGTTATTCCATATATATAAGCCGATGAGCCAAGGCGTCACTGATGAGATAGCAAGGAGTGTGATAGGGGACCGATAAAAGAATGCAGGCTAAGCCTTGGCGTGTTGTATCAGCGTCCTGGTTTGCATTCGCTGGGTAACCCCCCCCCATGTGTGTAAAACAGGTCATAGTGCTTTCGTTTGGGAACATGTTGACCTATAACCCACAGACGTATACGTGACTTCCTCTCATATGTTCGTCTGTCTGTATGTTAGTATGCTAAGCTAAGGTTTGCTCTCTTATGATTTTGTAAATGCATTGTAACTCAGAACTCTAATTCCTCTCCTAGAATCAAGTTCTTTGAACCACTTCTTGCCTCTAATCAAGAGACGTAGTTTCGCAAATATATTGTTAAGTTTACCAACATGAGTTTGAAATGTCTTCGCCTTTATATCCAAAGAAGATACTGACGAAACTTAGAACTCTCATGGCAATCGCATGTTACGCCGAGGAGGATGGGATGTATACAACCAGATACTTGCGTATAACATCGCAGGCCCAGCCCCTATATATATAATATATATATATATATATATATATATATATATATATATATATATATATGTATATATATATAATATATATATATATATAATATATATTATATATATATATATATATATATATATATATATATATATATCATATTATATATACACACACACACATATACTATATATATATATATATATATATATATATATATATATATATATATATATATATATATCATAATATATATATATACACACACACACACACACACACATATATATATATATATATATATATATATATATATATATATAATATATATATATATATATATATATATATATATATATATATATATATATTATATATAATATATATATATAATATATATATATATATATATATATAATATATTATATTATATATATATATATATACATATATATATATATATATATATATATATATATATATATATATATATGTATATATATATATATATATATATATATATATATATATACATGGAAGGAATGTCCTCACAGTACAAAGCTGAGCCTTTAGGTTGAAAGACATCCAGTCAGAGTGATGGAAGGCGGAATCTGGAAGCGATTCCTTGTAATGAAGTCGGACAATGAATGCTGCAGACGAAGGATTGAGCTCATCAGAGTAGATAAGGGATACGAGGAATAATTAACGGGTTTTGTTAGATCATTCTTGGAGATATTCGTGCAAAGAGATAAGGAGAGTTTCTCGAAGAATTGCATTTGCATATGAAGGGAAGGTTTGTCTATGTGAGAGCTTGTTTCTGCCGAATGTTCTCTTTTTACTATTTTAAAAATATTTTACCTACATGTATCTAATGTCGTCATGAGATTATGTTAGCCTTTATTCTTAATACCGGAAAGTTATTACGTTTATTCAATAAAAGTAATAAATTCCCAGGGATCAAAACATAACAGAAGTAAAATGCCCATTTCATTAGAAAGGCAGGGCTACCCTGATTCAGTTTCTACCAAATAATAACGCATTGTTGTTGCACAGTCACATATTTGCGCAAACCTCGTATGTTTAGGCGAAACTGATAATAATGAAGGAGGTTTAATTGGAGATGGTGTCGGGTCGCTGTTCAGGCGTCATCTTTTTGAAAGAAGCCATCAACGCCAATTTGTGAGGCATTATAATGTCTTCTTTCTATAAAAATGTATTTCGGACAAAAAATTCAACTGCTTTTAAAACGCGATGATTTAGCGCACAATGGGTCTCAACGGACCCCAAAAGTTAAATGGCTGAGTTAACAAAGTGTTTTTTTTTTCTGTCAAAGGAATAATTACTCTGGTCAGTTTATTGTTAATTGCAAAGTAGTAACTTCTTGAAGTATATATATATATATATATATATATATATATATATATATATATATATATATATATATATACATACTGAAATCCCCTCTCTCTCTCTCTCTCTCTCTCGGCTAATAAGAGGTCAGCCAGCTCCAGGCAGACCAATCTTTTTCATTGTATTCCTAATCCCAAGAGATAAAATACCGGAGCCTCATTTCGTCTTTGGTTCCTGAAAGGTTCTATTGTGGGAGAGGAAGAGAATAATTGCCCCCATCCGTTCAATTCCCTCAACTTGGAAATCTCAATCAAGACGGAGAGAAAAATCCCTTTATTATCAGACCGAGAGCCCAATTTATAAAAACGCTGACTAATTTGGAAGAGGTTATCTAAATATGTCTGGAGGAAATCTTCGGTGAAAAAAGATGACCTGTTCCAGTTGGACTGGGCTCGCAAGATGAGATGCTACTAATTTATATATTTTGGGATGATTTCTTGACTACATCATTAAGTGCTTCCATGTGTTTGAGTCTGTCTGCAAGTTTGTCTGTTTCTTTGTCTCTACTGATATTTATCCAAGAGGTATGAAAGGATATCGGTCTATTTATCTGTTCTTCGTATATTTATACAGACTCAAATCCTGGAAAAGTCTTAATAAAAAATATTCATGTGAAAGGAGTCTAAAATATCAATAACTTACAAAGCAAAATCGTACAAAATAAAACGGCCTACATGAAAAGAAGAATGAATAATTTGAAATGATAATTGTTTATTTATCTCTGACTCTGAATATTCTATTTTCCTCCCCGTATTCAGCACTATCATCTTGCTCAGCTTTTAGTGATTTATTCTCATGCAATTTTAAGTCCTCCGAGAAGCTTCTTCGGTATTTGTTTTCCAGCTAATTAATAAAGGATTTCCTCTCCAGGGTTTTATGCTAATTAAGAAAATATTTTCTTCCTTCTAATGATGCAGACATAGTCAAGAGTATAATTTGAGAAATGTAATTGAATCATAATGTATTTTCGGATATTTTAGTTAAGAAAATGAGAATTTCTTTTACTATTAAGATACCCTTCGGGAAGAAAATTTAATCGATAATAAATAAAAACGTTAAGAAATATCTATCATTATTATCATTATCGTCACGAGGGAAAAGAGTCGATGGCTACAAAATGAATAAACAAACCTTTAAACTAAGTACACACACGCATCAGGAAGCAAGTGATTATTGCGGCCTCATAAGTCATAAAACTGCAAGAAGGCTGATAATACGCACTAGGAAAGGGTCGTACAAACAAACAGGTTTAAACACACACAAAAATAGTAACGATTCCTTCTGAAATAGAGTAAAGGAAAGTGCTGAAAGAAAATCGTATGCTACGTCCCGAATTAAAAGCATATTTCAGTCAAAAATACATTAACTTTTATTATCATTTTTATGATGTTGATGAAGAATCCAGGTTTCTTCTGATAGTCTAGAGAGAAAATAATATCACAACAATATTATTGCAGAAGTTATGGAATCTCTTTTAGGACAAAAAAGCTCCTAAAAGTTTCCCAGTCTTCACAACAGAGTGACAAAATGTATATCTTTATTTTGTGATAATAACAAGGATTAATTTTTGCGATTCATAAGAGCAATTGAAATATATGTCAATATGGCACCAATTACCCAGGGCATGTGCTTCTGGAAACCCCCATCCTCTTGGTCATTTCTCTTCTGGGTCATCAGGGGTACCGTCTGCAGCCAGAAGTTCGTCTCCTGTGAAACAAAAATCAACTATGGGCATTCTGCGGGATTGAAGTAAACAACAGTGACCTAAGAAGTATTATAGTTAAATTTCTTTATTCAGTTTTCCATTGA
>NC_087204.1:84171685-84176685 GCF_015104395.2 Macrobrachium nipponense | reverse complement strand
TGGTTGGTAATGCTAATTCAGTGACATAAATGAATATCATAGATTTTCGAAATTAAATAACAGTGTTAACGACTACACGGAAAATTCATAAAAACGAAGCCATTGCTGTACGACTGGAGAAGTAAATCTTATGTCAGTGAGACAGAATTTCCGAAATAGTTTCCACTTACGTATCTCAAGGTATTCAGCGGGAAATTTATCCAAAATGATTCAGAGGTTAAAAGTTTAATATCAATAAAATCTCTCTGGCCTTTACAAAACCAGGTGCCCAACATTTAAAACAAAAAAAAAAGCTGATACCAAATATAGACATCTAGAAAAATGTTCACATACAAAGGTAATTAGATTGTGAAGTGATGCAAACAATTCTCACACATCAGATCGAGAGATCGCAGATTCTCACCTAAAGCGAACACAAATCCTTCTTCAGGGACGAGCTCTATGAAAACTGGCATAGTTCTCGGTTTTAAGTCCAGAATTGGTGCTGGAAGATGTGGATTTTTTCGAAGACCTCCGTCAACTGTTAAGGTAAAAGGCGCTAGCCAAAATTCGTACCGCTGTCAGACAAACCGAAAGTAAGACATAAATAATCATTGTTATACATTGCTTGTTAGTGTTGTTTAGACATTGCAAGCGATCTTGTGGGTCTATGATGATCGGCAATAGGTCACGTGATGCCCGAGAGCTTTATTAATAATTTCTTTTTTACACATAATCAGTGAGATGCAGGATTTATAGCACTTTAGAAACTTTCCCAATTCATGATAATTTATTTTGGTAGTTCTTGATCAGTTACTGTTATTATAAGTAACAATTCATAGGAAATAGCACTTGATGAATTCTAAAAGAAGTTCCCCGAAGCAAGCATGCTTCTCTCTGACTGCAACTAGCGGTAATTACAAATAAGTATACTGACCATTATTGCAGCCTGGGCTGTAACTATTTCTTTTGAAGTCTTAGTAGACAAACAGGCTTTGAATCCAAGAGATGGATGGCTTTAACTCGCAATTCAATTTCTCGCCCAATTTTCTCGCAGATTCTCGAGGAGTAGGTTGAACGACGGAGGGGAAATGGGCACTTCCACTAACCATTAGCACATTATTGAATAACCCTGAAAAATAGGAATATTTATCTATGTAATAAGAAATATATATATATATATATATAATATATATATAATCCTGAAAAATAGGAATATATATCTATGTAATAAGATATTATATATATATATGTATATATATATATATATATATATATATATATATATATATATATATATATATATTTAACCCTGAAAAATAGGAACATATATCTATGTAATAAGATAATATATATATATTATAACAATATATATAATATATAATATAAATATACCCTAAAATATCAATATATATATATAGATATACCACATTATATATATATATATATATATAAATATAAATATATATATATATATACGAAGGGGAATTTTTTAGTCGATAAGAAGTTTGTCGTCTCTTGGGCTCGAACCACCGGACACGAGAACTCACAACGTACAGTGACGCCTTAGCTTATCCAAGAGACGACGAACTTCTTATCAACTAAAACATCCCCTCCGGTTTACACACACACACACACACAAACACACACACGCATATATACACATATATATACACATGCACATGCACTCATTATATATACACACACAGTGTGTATATATAAGTGTTTCCCCAGGGCGTGAGACCGAAATTAAAAGAAGAATGAGCATGGGATAGAGAGCTTTTGGTAAATAAAATGAGTTTATGAAAAGAAAAATGCCACTTTCTCTAAAAAGAAAAGTATTTAATCAGATGGTTCTACCTGTATTAACTTATGCATCATAAACTTAGAGCCTTACTAAAGCCTTAAAACATAGCTAGTTACAACTTAAAGAGCTATGGAAAGAATAATGATGGGAATAACGCTAAGAGACAGAAAAAGAGCAACATGGATAAGAGAGCAAACTAAAGTAGAGGATATTTTAACAACAAGTAAGAAAAAGAAATGGGTGTGGGCAGGGCATATAATGAGAATGTTAGATAATAGATAGACGAAAAGAATAACAGAATGGGTCCCTAGAGATTGCAAACGAAGGAGGGGAAGAAAGAAAGGCATAGAAGGACCATAAACAGAAGGGAGTGGAAGGACATGTCTGAGGCCTTAGTCCTGTAGTGGACCAGAAACGGCTGATGATGATGATCATGATCATGATCATGATGATATATATATATATATATATATATAATATATATATATATATATATATTATATATATATATATGTGTGTGTGTGTGTGTGTGTGTATGCATGTATATATGTATATGATGTCTGTTAACTCATTGTAATACAGAAAATAATCCTAAAGAAGTACTTATCGCTGGCCTATGAATCTGTTAATGAAGCTCAGCGATAATTAGCCTGGTTTTGATTCTCCTTTTAATTTAAACAATTGTTGCTTCGATTAAACAAAGACTTAAACTCTGTTTCTAAATACAATTCGAGTGCTGCTCTTGTGTCTCTCCCATTTAACGCGAATATTCCCAGTTTGAGTCGTCTGGCTTAACATAGATATTTCGTATTTTCAGTTATGGAATAATGTCTTATTACTGTTAACGGGATCCTGGTATGCTCAAATAAGAAACGAGCAGCGTTAAGTTTTTCCTTATGGACGGAGAGTTAAATGCCATATAATAGCGACATCGAGGTTGATGCCTCCCAGATCGTAACAAATGTAACTCATCTATGGAAAGTTATTATTGCATACTAGTACCTAAGGCTATAATACGTAATAATATTCAGTTCATCTATTGATGATTTCCAAAACTAAGCTTTCTGGTTGCAAACAAACGAAATACTAGCAACATCTTACCTCTAGAATTCCTCCTAGTTTCAGGGGGAAAGACGTGACTGGAGCAGAAACGTCTATTATTACCTTTTCCTTTAGAAAATGTTTCATGTAAGCGTGACATAACAATTCAAATGAAATATGATCGATTGCTTTAAATTAAGGATCTAATTAGTTAGAGACGTGGTTTTGTTTGCTGTATTTATCTAAACTATGATAATGGTTGCTTAATGTTTATTCAAATCCATGTACTTTGATATCTGCATTACGGGTTCCAATTTTTATTCGCAGAATTGTGCCAGTGTTTCTTGTGGGTAGGTTTTTAATTAGTACCAGAAAAGGACACAGTAAATATCAGTCTGCCTCAAGAAGAGAGAGATTAGAATTGGCAGAAAAATAAAAGAAAAATCATTTTCTATCTTTCGGTCACCGACTACCTTCTGAAAGAGGTGACATCATGTGAGTATGGGCAGTGATCGCTCCAGCCGAAAATCCTCCAAGGGTTACTCTCGCCGGGTCCCCTCCGAACTCAGCAATGTTCCTCTGCACCCATCGAAGAGCTGATAATTGGTCCAGGGTCCCGAAGTTTCCGGGTATCACTTCATCCGCAGTGGTTAGGAATCCTGGATACGTGGATTCTTTTCAGTTACATTATTAACATTTTACGTGTTATAAAGTCTTGGATTAAAAGTTAATTCTGACGTGAGTTCGCGTCTATACAGAGCAAAATCTGTTGCTTCGTGAAAGACTTGAATCTTTTGCAAAGGATACTACTGATTTAATTAAAATCTGGGCTAAACCCTGCGAAAAGAATAAAAACACACACACGCAAAGGATGATATGCAAGGTTACTGTGCGTTATGAATAAGCTGCTCAAAAGCTGAGTTAACAGTGAGTTGATATGTAATATAATTTCCCTGATGATGGTTCAAAGATCATGATCTTAATATAAGAGTGATATCCTATTTCATTTTAGAATATGACTCACCTAAAGCTCCTAGTCTGTAATTAAATGTAACAAGCACAATGTTCTGTCCAGCCAACCTTCCTCCGGAGTATGCCGATGATGACCCGCGTATAAAAGCTCCTCCATGAATGAATACTAGTACTGGGAGACGGCTACTCTCTTCTGATCCTTTAGCTGTGGGCGAAGACAATGCATGCAAAAATTTCTATTGAGAAATGATTTGGGCGATTACTACCCATAACATGTTCACTTGTTACAAAAGCCTTATAGATTCACATTGTTTCAATCTACTGGAATCACAGCTAAATTAATTATTAAATGCATGTCCTTGCTATCATCTTGTTAAATTGTTTATGTTATGATTTGGCACTATACACCGTTTTTCTTGGGAGAATATTTGTGATCATTGATAAAATCACCATAATTCTATTGTTACTCTAATTCTCTTTGTACAATGCTCACTGAACATTTAAAACGTGCATGATAATATTTTATTTTGTCAAACGCTCTAGAATAAAAATGAATCTTCTCAAAGAGTTAAAATCGTAGATTAAAATTTTATATGAAGTCGGGCTCCTCTAAGCTTAATGCATAATTGGCCCTCTCGCTGCTTCGTTAACAGATGTTTTCTAAGCGAAGGAATTCTGGCAACATAATTATAATCTCATTATCACCATGAAAACTTTTTGTCTTCATAATCTTTTTCTATTTAATACTTATCCTTATCAAAGATATACTGAAGAGCAGTAACATTATAGCCGAAAGCCTTTTTTTATATTAATCTTTTTTATAATAATGCCTGAACAATTGTTAAGCAGAAAAAATAAGATTATTATGTGATTACTGAGTTGTTTGCAAAATTTTAAGTGGTGAAATTGGGCTCCTAATTTTAATCCAAATATTTCCAGAAATAATAAAAATTTCCATTAAGATTTTCATAAAAGAACAGAGAAAATATGATTTCAGATGCAGGGAAGTATAATCCTCATGCATCTGACGTTTCAAGGTGCAGGCGTGTTAAGGTTGATAGTAAATGTTCCTAGTTTTGTTTTAATAGAAAAGAAAATGAAGTCAAGCATAGAACAGGGATATGGACACAATAATTTACTTACCAGCTAGAGTTGGAGTGAAAATATTGAGGAAGAGACAGCTCTCATCTCCGACAACTGT
>NC_087204.1:84151685-84166685 GCF_015104395.2 Macrobrachium nipponense | reverse complement strand
CAGGATCTGCATCCAACATTGGAGATATAAAGTAAAATTTGTACCACAATAGCACTTCATATCCTAGAATGCTGTGATGGTAATGCCAGACATTTTAGTGGGTGGTTACCCTTTCACAGACATAACCTACGATTGGAAGGGAGAGGTGGGACACCTTGAAATATTTCAAAATCTATCATAGGCAATATTAATATTAAAAATATGGTAAGTATCTGAAAATCGTGAGCCTGATAAAAGGTAAAAGGCAAAAAATTCAAGAAATATTGTGATGTTTCAGGATAAAAATTACTGCCGGAGTAGTATTTTTTAAAATTCCTATTGAAGTATGGAATATGTTTTCACTTCATTAATTCCATTACCATCTATTATTAAATACTATGTGTGAGACTTCCTAGGCTTGGTCTACTTTCTATATTTTCACACACACACACACACACACACACACACACACACACACACACACACACACACATATATTATATATATATATATATATATATATATATATATATATATACTATATATAATTAGCACTATCCTTGGTATGGAGTTATTACTTCACACAGAGTATTTTATCTGAATGGGAGGGGGTCACAATTGGCAACAGCTAAAGTATTGTGTGCTGAGCCATTTTTGAATAATTAAACCAGTCATATGGTGCCACTCTCAGTTCCTCTAAAAAAAGAAATGTAAGATAAGTATTCACGCTTTAATAGCGTCTTTGGTCATTTTCTTTTCTTGCCTATAGTTAGGACACTGCAGCCATGTCGAGGTTCGTAGCCCAAAGTGTCTTACCATAACTGAATTGTTCTTTAGTTGCTGTTGGTTCGTGTGGATGAAATGAAATTTTTATCGGATTTGGGAATTCGATTGATATTAAGACCAAAGTCCCATCATAACGAGCCGTTTTAACACCCGCACATTCACAAAGAGATGATGTATTACAACACAAATAATTACTGGAAACGGAAATGTGAATGAATTGTTCAGGATAAGCTAACTATAAAGATTAAAACATTTTCCCCCATTTTGTTTTATTCCCCTCCCGTAGTTGACGATCATACAACTTGGAGCTCCTGACTCCCAAATTAAGTTGGCCTATAAATATCATGTCAGTTATCTAATAGTCCACTTATTTTCGGCTGCCTCACTCAAATTGATCTGTACACTATCACCAAGTATCAAGTACCATATATATTCAGGGAAGAAAATCTAAACTTAAATAAAAATGATACACAGTTTGATGTTTAAAGCCAGCCGAGTGCGTTTGTCCCTTAACTTCCCGCCGGCACGCACCACAGTCAGCCTATGTAATGTGTTTCAATACATTCTATCGATGCTGGCTTTGACGATCATTATTCGGCGAATTTTCTCCCCTAGTAATATTTTTTTTCTTTTATTTTTGGTTCATTATATCCAGTAGACAGGCACTAAGAATCATTTTATATCCTCAGTTCTGTTCAATGCATTTATTTACCATTGATAATATGATTTATAAAGCATCTCCAACAGTCATAAAAATTTGACAACCGAATGTGAAAATATGTCAGCTGTGTGCAAGGCATAGGGCGTCAATCACTGGAGTAGCGATCTCCCTGCCGAGAGTGACTCGGAAGGCCATATTGAAAGGTCTCGGTCCAGCTCTAGTACTATATTTTATTACTATTACTTTTTTAAATCTTTATTATTATTATTATTATTATTATTTTTTTTTTTTTTTTTTTTTTTTTTTTTTTTTTTTTTGTTTTTTTTTTTTTTTTTTTTTTTTTTTTTTTTTTGTTTTTTGTCTATCACAGTCCTCCAATTCGACTGGGTGGTATTTATTAGTGTGGGGTTCCGGGTGCATCCTGCCTCCTTAGGAGGTCCCATCACTCTTCTTACTATGTGTGCCGTTTCTAGGATCACACTCTTCTGCATGAGTCCTGGAGATACTTCAGCCTCTAGTTTTTCTAGATTCCTTTTCAGGGATCTTGGGATCGTGCCTAGTGCTCCTATGATTATGGGTACGATTTCCACTGGCATATCCCATCCTTCTTTTATTTCTATTTTCAGATCTTGATACTTATCCAATTTTTCCCTCTCTTCTCTTCAACTCTGGTGTGTCCCATGGTATTGCGACATCAATGAGTGATACTTTCTTCTTGACCTTGTCAATCAACGTCACGTCTGGTCTGTTTGCAACGTATCACCCGTATCCGTTCTGATACCATAGTCCCAGAGGATCTTTGCCTGATCGTTTGTTTTTCTATCACTCCTTCAGGTTTGGTGCTCGTACACTATTACTGCAATGGTAGCTGATGTTTCTTGCACAGGCTCCAGTGGAGGGCTTTTGCTACTGAATCATGCCTCTTTTTGTACTGGTTCTGTGCAAGTGCCGGGCATTCACTTGCTATGTGGTTTATGGTTTCACTTTTCGTATTGCACTTCCTACATATGGGAGAGATGTTAGTTCCGTCTCATCGTTTACTTGAACATAATCTTTTGGTTCTTAGGGCCTGATCTTGTGCCGATGTTATCATTCCTTCAGTTTCCTTAGCTAGCTCTCCCCTTGTAGCCATGCCAATTGTCATCGCTGGCTAGTTCTTTAGTCTGTCTCATGTATTGCCGTGCATTGGTTTGTTGTGCCAGTTCCTCTGTTCTTTCTGTCTTTCTTCTGTCTCTGTATATTTCTGGGTCTTCGTCTGCTTTTATTAGTCCTTCTTCCCATGCACTCTTTAGCCACTCGTCTTCACTAGTTTTTCAGATACTTGCCCCAGTGCTCTGTTTTCGATGTTGACGCAGTCCTCTATACTTAGTAGTCCTCTCCCTCCTTCCTTTCGTGTTATGTATAGTCTTGTCCGTATTTGCTCTTGGGTGTAGTGCTTTGTGTATTGTCATATGTTTCCTGGTTTTATGATCTATGCTGCGGAGTTCTGCCTTCGTCCATTCGGACTATTCCTGCGCTGTATCTGATTACTGGGCAACTGCCCATGTGTTTATGGCTTTTTATCATATTTCCGGCGTTGAGTTTTGACTTGAGTATCGCCTTGAGTCTCTGCATATATTCTTTCCTGATCGTGTCCTTCATCTCTTGGTGTTTTATACTCCTCCTTCCATTATTCCCAGGTATTGTATCCTGTCTCATCTAGTGTTGATGTTGCTCCATCTGGTAGCTTATCCCTTCAGTTCTCGTTACTTGCCTTTTTGTATGTTGACTAAGGCGCATTTTTTCTATTCCAAACTCCATCCTGATGTCCCCAGATACAATCCTTACAGTCTGGATTAGGGTTACTATTTTCGTTGAGCTCTTACCATACAGCTTGATGTCGTCCATGAACATCAGATGGTTGATTCTGTTGCCTCTTTTCTTGAGTTGGTACCCGGCATCCATCTTCTGTAGTACTTTTGTCATGGGAATCATGGCTACTACGAAGAGTAGTGGGGACAGTGAGTCGCCCTGGAAGATCCCTCTCCTGATATTAACCTCTGCTAGTCTTATTCCAGAGCTTGTAAGTATTGTATTCCAGTTGCGCCATTGTATTTTTGAGGAAGCTGATGGTATTTTCCTCTGCCCCATATATTTTCAGGCATTCTATTAGCCATGTGTGTGGTATCATGTCGAAGGCTTTCTTATAGTCTATCCATGCATGCTTAGGTTGGTTTTCCTTCTCCTACTGTTCTCATTACCATTTTGTCTATCAGGAGCTGGTCTTTTGTGCCCCTACACTTCCTTCTGCAGCCTTTCTGTTGGTGGGGGATGGTGTTTGTCTCCTCTAGGTAGTTGTATAGCCTTTCACTGATGATACCTGTTAGTAACTTCCACATTATTGGTAGGCAGGTGATAGGCCTGTAGTTACTGGTATATTTCCCTACTCTTGTCTTTTTGTACTAAGGATGTTCTTCCTGTGGTCATCCATTTGGGTGCTTGGTGATTTGAGATACAATGCTGGAGTTGTTCTGCTATTCGTGGGTGTAGGGCCTTGAAGTTTTTGAGCCAGTATCCATGGACTTCATCGGGACCTGGGGCTTTCCAGTTTGGCATTTTCTTTAGTTGGTGTCTGACTGTGTCTGTCGTGATGTCTGTGAATCTTTGTTTTATTCTCCCTGTTTCTTCTTCCTTGACTTCCTGGAGCCATGTTGCCATGTTTGTTGTGTGATACCGGATTGCTCCATATGTTTTCCCAGAGTCTCTTACTTGGTTCGGCTTCAGGAATTTCTGGGTGGTTGTCTTCCCTCTTAGTTGGCTGTATAGTCTTTTCTGGTTGGTTCGAATAGTTTGTTCTGTTGGTATCCCTTATTCCTGTTCATGTACCGTTGGATCTTATGTGCTTTGGCCTTAAGCCTCTGTTTTTACATCTTCTATTGTGTGTTTTTTAATTTAATCCCCTCTCTTGTACTTTGTACTCGTTGAGTTCCTCCCTTTGTTTTCTTGCTTCTTAGCCTTTTTTCTGCCATCTCTTTCAGTTTACTCAAGTCAGATCTCATCACCATGATTTGCTTTTCCAGGCGCCTTTTACAAGGAGGTGCTGTTTTGGTTTCTGTTGGGTTGGTTGTGCTGGTGGTGTTGGTGTTCGAATTCCCATCAGTTCTGCTACTAATCTTGCTCCTGCATATGTCAAGTTATTTGTTTCTGTGATACTGGTGGTGTATTATGGCCATTTATTCATTGACCTCACTTGTTTTCTCCCTTAATTTCTTGGTTTTGTAGGCTTTCATGGAGGATCTTTGTTCTTTCTGTATCTGGCTCCATCCATTGTCTAATCTTTTCTACCCATTCCGTCCTCTCTGTTACTTCGTCGGTGTTTCTTCGTGTGTCGTTGTTTGATACCTCATCCTCCCTGTCGTCTTCTGTGGCATCGTCTCTCAGTTCGTCTTCGTGTAATTCGTTGTCGTGTGACATTTCCCTTTCCAGTTCTTCCTTTCTGTTGGGGAGAGCCAGTTCTTTTTCTTTATGTACCTTACTTGGTCTGCCAGCCTCTGCTCTGTTTGGGGGGTGTTATTCCTCTCCATTCCAGATGTTGACCAATCTTCTTCTATATCCTCTCTCCGTCGGGTTGCTTCTGATGTAGCATCTCCATATTTCCTTATTTCTTCTCTTGTCCATTTCTTCCTTTTTGCCTCTGTAGCTCCAATCTCAGGCTGTGATTATTGTCGTTGTGGTGATCAGTTGCTGGATGACGACTCCAAGTACCTGACCGTCTTGGGTTGAATACCTGGTTGCCGGACGAAGCTCCTCTGTTGCCAGAGGTTCCATTTACGTCGTTGTCGTTTAATCCTTCATTTCTTTCCATCATTGCTGAGTTTTGCTATTTAACCCATAGCTGGACCCTACCCATCAGGGATAGGTACTCATTTACAGCTGAGTAGACTGAGGAAATTATGGTAAAGATCCTTTCCCAAGGAATCAACGCGAGGAGAGCGGTCACCCATCCAACGACTGACCAGAGCCAGTGTTGCTTAACTTGACTTAAGTCTATTGACGACCTAACCCACTCCTCCACGGCGCCACACATTATTATTATTATTATTATATTATTATTATTATTATTATTATTATTATTATTTTTATTATTATTATTATATTATTATTATTATTATTATTATTATTATTATTATTATTATTATATTATTATTATTATTATTCGACCCAATTTCACAGAGAAAAATTACCTTACGAAAACACACCTAAGCACTCCAACCATTGTGGTCAAGGCCTAAGCATCTGCTCTTGGATCTAAGCAGTGTCAATCATAAATGGTTCCTGTGTAAATACAGGACTTTCTTTGCATATGGTAGCGAAGCACTAACTAAACAGTAATGTACAATCACTAACCACCAACACTCACAATGCACTTACTCAGTAAGCACTCCACCCACTTGCAGACATTTACTATACACACACACACACACACACACACACACACTTAACATACACACACTTTCAATAACACAAAACACTCTGAATACCCAACACTCACTAGGCACTCACTATACACTAAATGCTCACTAAACACTTGAAATACTAAATTTACTAAATATTCATTATACCCCAAACACTCAGTAAACATTCACTAAACAATCACTTAATCCTAAACATTAATTAAACACTAAACATTCACTAAACCCCAATCACTCATTAAATACTAGCTTACCAAACCCTAAATACTTATTAAATACTAAACAGTGAATGAACATCCACTCATTAAAAACTTAATAAACACTTACATACTAAACATTTGCTAAACACTAACATTCACAAGACATTCAAAAACCCTAAACACTCACTGAATACTTACATACTAAATATTCACTAAACACTACCATTCACAAGACATTCACTAAATGTTCACTTAACATTCACAAAACATTTACTAAAACCCTTAAGACAAAACATTCACTGAATACTTACACAATAAACATTCAATATCATTCACAAAACATTCACTAAACCCTAAAGACTCAGTAAACATTCATTGAATACTGACACATTAAACAGTCACTAAACCCTAAACATTCATCAAACACTTACTCATAAACATTCACTAAACGCATACTCACTAAACCCTAACAATTCGCTAAACACTGACTCACTAAACATTAACGATAGAAAAAAATTGACAATCGCACTAATTTTTCATTTCTCTTGTTTTCTTTACATTAATGCAAGGTGATTATTATTATTATTTTTTTTTTGGTCTAGTTTGCTCTTGTATTTATTCACAATCTTCTTGAGAGAATGGAAATGTTCGAAATAACTTGGTGTGTAGAGATATTGTTTAAAAAACAGAGATCCTCTGTGTCCTTCCTCAGCCAGGTGTATTATGTCTAACGAATTTTACACCAGCCGAAAAAAATTCGACTATAGTAACAACAATATTCATTTATGAAACTGATAATACAAAAATGTATCCATGATTTCATTAGCATGAAAGTCAGTTGAAACCAAAAGAAGGTAGTCCTGCTTCGATAAAACAAACCGAGTAGGCTGTAGCATAATTATTATGATTTGTACCCTGACTATAGCGTATATATTACATATGTATTACTATCTATTTAATGGGTGCGTAACTCTATTTAACAAATGCTATGTACATAGACATTTTACAGCAATAACTCAAATAATGATAAGAACTTATATGCTACTTTAAAGTGTCAGTCTTCCATCCACCGCTACATTAATTTTCAATCGTAAACAAAGCTAAAGCGAGTAGGGGAGACCGGGGCTAGTTGGCACACTTTTTACAATTTTGGTTATTGCGAATATAAAACAAACTTTTTGCAAAATTCTTACCACCATTGAAAAATATTAACATTCGTCTTTATCACAGAACAAAATAATTGTTGTTTGCTTTCAACATAAATAACAATAAGCTTTAGAAAAAAAAACTTTTCGTGCCAATTGCCCCACGGGGTAAGTTGGCACACATTATGGGGTAAGTTGGCACATTGATAATTAAAAGAAAATTACTACATTGCATTTAAATCAAATGGCAAAATAACCTCTGAATTTCCAAAATACAAAATATAAGGCATTAGTATTACTTCAGATCATCATCTAGTTGTAATTGTGGCAGGCGTGCAATAAATCCTCGTCATAGTCTTCATGCTCCCACATGTTACATGCCCTGCACTGGACCCACACTTCTCCTGGCTTACCAAACACAGGCTCTCTTCAGCTGAGCTTTCTTCTGGATCAACAAGAGCAGTTCTTAAACTCTGTATCACGCTGATGACTGATCTGAAGCCCATGTGTCTTTTCGGACATCTCTCAAATCTGTTACATAACCAACCCGTAAAATCAAAATCTTGAGATAGTCTGTTAATTCAATAAAGTTGAAATTCCATCAATCCTAAACCAATTGAAAACATCAGAATAAGTGACAGCTGGAGGCAAAGCCGAGGAAACTTTACCAGGAATGTCACAGATGGGCATACTTGATCCTGGATTACCAGTCATCCACGAATCACATGCCCTGTTAACACATTTCTTCAGAGGTCTGTAAACACTAAAGTCCAGGGGCTGCAACTTGTGAGAACAATGTGGAGGAAATGATAGGACACTAATCTCATTATCCTTCCAAAAATCCAGAAACAAAACGTAAATTATATAAATAAATAGGCTTACTATTGTTATCAAATAACGTGTGCCAACTGCCCCATTTATTTTGAGCCAACTTGCCCATCCCTACCAGTTGGTACAAAAACGATTACCAGTCAACACCAAGAAACCTTGAATTAATAATTTTAATGCTATAGAATCTTTAAACCATAAGGAAAACTATGCCATCATTGAAAACTAATCTTTATGAATGTATAGATGTTATAGCAAATAACAGAAAGATTAAAATATTTACTTACTACCATCAAAATAAAAAATTGTCTCATAAATTCGAGCTCCTACGTTCTATCTCTATAAAATTTTGCTGGTAATTGAGGAGCCACGTGGCAATTACACAGTATATGTATTAGAGTCATCCTATTGGTAAACTTTAAAGTCATGTTGAGTATGCCAACTTACCCCTGTAGCCAACTAGCCCCGGGCTCCCTACTATAAACTGAAGTCAGTTGCTTGCTTGACAAAATAATAATATGGACTGAATTATTATGGGCCTACAGACGACTGTTATTTATATGAAACAAATAAAAAAAAAAATTATTTTTGTGTTAGATCAGTCATCGTCAACCGGGGTTCCGTGGAACCGTTAGGGTTCCGTGAACGATCGCCAGGTGTTCCTAAAAATTCATGTTTTATTTAATTATTTGTTATTTATAAGCATATATTTTTCGTTAAACATGGCGAGAGAAATCGTAGTCCTATAATTTATTTTATTGTAACATATCGTGCGGGATTTTTTCCCTCAGTTTTACTAAAGGTAATTAATACAAATGCTTACATATGTATATATAGATATATATATATATATATATATATATATATATTATATTATATATATATATATATATATATATATATATATATATATATATGTGTGTGTGTGTGTGTGTAGTGTGTGTGTATGTGTGTGTGTGTGTGTATTGGGTTCCTTGGGATGAGGAAAATTGTCTCAGGGGTTCCTCAAAGTGTCAAATGTTGGGAAACACTGTGTTAGATAAATACAAAGGATATAGAAAGGATAAAAATATTTATTAAATATATCACGATAATGTATAATACGGGTCAATATTAGCCCACTATACTAATCTAGACATTCATTATCAGGGCTTGCCCTTCCCCCTGCCAACCTGTTAGGGTGTGTCTGTCAGGGGGAAACCACCCACTAAAATGTCTGTCATTACCATCACAGCATTCTAGGATATGAGTGCTATTGTAGTACAAATTTTACTTTGGTATATCTCCAATGTTGGATGCCCACCCCCCCCCCCCCCAAGTTCCGTCTCCACTCCCACCCCTTCCCCACTCATGTGGGGTGTCTGTCAGGGGGTAACCACCCACTAATATGTCTGGTATTACCATCCCAGCATTCTAGGATGTGTAAGTGCTATTGTAGTACAAATTTTACTTGGTGTCTCCGATGTTGGATGGAGATCCTGTCTCCCCCTCCCCTTCCCCCTTTCCCCCACTCGTTGTGGGGGTGTCTCCTTAGGGGGTTAACTACCCAACTAAAAATGTCTGGTATTACCACCACAGTACTCTAGGATATGCAGAACTATTGTAGTACGAATTTTACTTGGTATCTCCAATGTTGGATGCAGATTCTGCCTCCCCTCTCCCCACTCGTTGTGGGGCGTCTGTCAGGGGGTAACCACCCACTAAAACGTCTGTCATTACCACCACAGTATTCTAGGATGTGCAGTGCTATTGTAGTGTAAATTTTACTCGGTATCTCCTAAGTTGGATCTAGATCCAATTAACCCCCCCCTTTTCAGCGCGTCTGTCAGGGGGAACCCACCCTCCAAAATGTCTGTCACTGGTCATTCTATAATCAGTAGAGTCTGCAGATATATTATATATTAGTTTCATCTGGTATCTCATATATTGGATCTAGACCCAAAATCTAACGAGCAATTAGTGGTGCTTGTTAAGTAAGCCACCCATATATTTTCGGCAGACGGTCAGTTTCACAGTTTACAAGTCTACTCCTAAATACCGGTAGGGGTTACAGTCGGTATCTCGTTCGTTGTATCTCAATGGTCCGGGCTGCCGGTCTATATCATTCACTTCTAGGGTTACTACGAAGTACTTTTCCTTTGTTCCATGATGAAGCACTTTCAGAATATTCTCTAGCAAATTTAAACGAATTGAATGCTACCCAACAGTAAAATTAGTCTTAAAATCATCTCCTAATAGTTATTTCGTCGCGGGGCTCAGTATGATGTAATGGCGAAAAAATATATATCGCCAGTGGCAACGCTGTGTTATGTTAATGAGGCAAATCAACCTTTAGACACTTGTTCAGCCATATCATTATATGTCATCATAACATTCATTATCACGTTCCTTCATCATCAGGGGACTGCAAACAATGAACTACTAATCCTAAGCTGACCATTCTCGATGAAGATGACTTAAATATGCTTAGGGAACCCATCTGCAATCATGAATCTCTATGTATACTGAGTGTATTGCCTTACTTTCGTGGATTTGAAACCATAAAATCAATATTTAAATCGTTTAATGTTAATGTAGTGTTCTCTTATAACAATACCATTAAAGATATGCTAATTAAGAATAGTCCCGTAACAAATAACAACATCATTTACAAAATTCCTTGTAAGGATTCCCCATCTTTTTACGTTGGACAGTCAAGTAAAAATTTATGTGTACGTATTAAGCAGCATATGTATTCAGTTAGAACAGCCCAGACTTCAAATGCACTGTTTATCCATCTGAGTGAAAAATCTCATTGTATTAATTGGGGTGATACCTCCGTAATTGCTAGATCTAATGATTATGTTTCAAGAAATTTACTGGAATCAGCAATTATACAAATCACTAATAAAAAAAACCTAAATCTTAGTCAGGGATTGTACCATTTGGACCCGTATATTTATAAAATGTTTGTGAAAGACAATAAAATAAATGAACTGCTAATTAATTAGTCCCACATGTATATAGTATTATTTCTCTCTCTCTCTCTCTTGCTCGATATATTTATTTCTTTTTTCGTCTTTTCATTAATAATTTTTTGGGGAACATTTTTGTAAATTTCATGGTAATAAGTTGTATATGACTCCTTGTTTATTCAAAATGTATTGTTTTCTGGATGAACCATCTGTTGAACACGTGCGTGATCCTCCAAGGTGTGGCTGCCTAAAAATTCGCTTATCCTGCCCTCAGGCGTTTCCTAGTTTCTGTAGAGTGAAATCGATCTTATTGCTAATCTTGTAATGTCAGTTTGGATATTAAGCCTACTTTGACTATGTTTTTCCTCTGTACCATCAGTTGTGCCTGAGTAAAGGGTTGCACTAGACTGAAAGTGTTTGGCTAACTCGCTTTTCATTTTCCTTCGTGGAAAAAACTTTATATTATATATATATATATATATATATATATATATATATATATATATATATATATATATATATATATATATATGCATGTATGTATGTATGTGTATATAATGTACACAACCCAAATCAGTAGCAGGAAAAAAAAACAAGGGTATAATTAAAAATTAAAAGTCTGAAGGATCATTATGGAAAACATTGTGGGGTTCATATCCCACTCTGGTCGTAATGTAAGAAGAGTTCCTTGTTATTTAAACGGAAGTCGAGTCGAAAGGGCTTAAAGTGGTGTGGACTAAAAGACCTGAACGGGACGCTTACGATGCTAATATCTGGAGGTTCTGCCGAGGAGTTTCTATTCGGAGCACAATTGTCAAAACGGATTGTTTGAGACTCTTGGCAGGAGAATCACAGTTGTTGGTTTACTGAATTTTGCATTTTCATGGGAATGGAATACCGTCTTGCAAAATGTAGTATTTATTACATGCGTAATGTATATTTCTGTCTCCAATAGGGAATCTCTCGTCCTTGTACGTCTGTATGACGTATATCATTTGCGCAAAGCTTGATCGAAAGTGTTTTATTGTGGTATTTTTACATTTTACAATTCTAAACAGATGTATGTATGTATGTATGTTGTACATTCTAATATAAAAAGAGGGAGAGAGACGCGATGTGTGTGTGTCTGTGTGCGTTTGAGAGAGAGAGCTACTCTGAAATGGACAAATCTATTTTTCTCTTGACATAATGTCGAATGTGAGCTTGTTTACTATTAGAATTTTCTCAAAAGAGAAAAAAATGATTAAACTGGAAAAAAAGAAGAGAACATAATAGCAAACCAGTAAAAACAAGTTTTCAGTAGGTGGTTCAAAATTAAACTTTTTCCTTCTACAGAATGAGGCGGAACCCTCTATTAATGAGACGCTGTTTCAATGACCACCTACAAAAGGCATCAAGGAGCTTCTGGGTTCAAGTTTCTCTAATTATCAAGAAAAATAAGAATAGTACTGCGATATTCAGAAGTATCACTGTGAATGAAATCTCCATTCCAAGAAAATAATGAAATCAATGGTAGTTTTTGTAGCATTTTTAAATTGCTTGTTAAATTCCAGAATTGTGAGGAGACAGGTCAGACGGATAAACTCTAACTAGATCATTAAAAAAGGAAGCAAGAGCAATAAATGCATTATTATTTATTGGCTTCCATAACCACAGATCTAGCACCTGAAGATGGAAAATTATTATTATTATTATTATTATTATTATCACTGAATTAGATAAAATAATACTCAACTGAGGTCATTTTAAGTGACTTACGCAAACATTGTTACAACAATTGATATAAATATGGTGAAATAAGCAAATAAATATTTAAATACATTATACATATACATATATATATATATATATATATATATATATATATATATATATATATATATATATATATATATATATATGTTTATAAAGAAAGAAAACTATTAACAATATCAAATGAAGCAAACCATACCGAGTCACATCCCTTTGCAAAAGTAATTTCATGTGTTTTATGATGCATAAAAATTAAATCTGTACTCTTGGGAATTACGGCAACGTGAGATATCATTAAAATTGAATGCCAGCTCAATACATATATGATAGAAATAAGAAACAGACATTTGAGAAGCTGCAGAACCCAGAAAGGGAACTGAAATCCCTATCAAATTAAAGCTTATTGGAGAGTAAAAGACGAATTCCCTACTGAATAAAGAATTGTTGTAAACAAAGAGTTGAATTCCTCCCCCAAATAACGATCTTGGAAAAGGAGGACTTGTATATCTTAATATCTTGCTCAAATAAACCTTTCGAAAGGGGAGAAATGTGCTTTTGAAATAAAACTTGCGGAGAAAAGCTACTTAAATATCTGTTTGAAATTAAGAATATGGAAGGGGAGATATAATCTTTTGAAATAAAACTTTTGGAAAAAGGGGACTTTTATATCTCATTTAAATTAAGCATACGGGAAGGGAGAAATGAAATAAGGTTTTGAAATTAAGTCTTTTGAAAATGAGGACTTGAATATCTTACTGAATTAAAGCTTATGGGAAGGGAAAAATTAAATATCCCTTTGAAACAAAGCTTTTAAAAAGGAGGACTGGAATATTTTACTGAAATAAAGCTTATGGGAGGGGAAAAATTAAATATCCATTCCAAATAAAGCTTTTAAAAAAGGAAGACCTGAATGTCTTACTGAAATAAAGCTTACGGAAAGGGAAAAATTAAATATCTTTTTAAAATAAAGCTTTAAAAAGGAAGGACTTGAATATCTTACTGAAATAAAGCTTTTAGGCGGGGAAAAATTAAATATCCCTTTGAAATAAAGCTTTTAAAAAGGAAGACTTTAATATTTTACTAAGATAAAGCTTATGTGAAGGAAAAATTAAATATTTCTTTGAAATAAAGCTTTTAAAAAGAAAGGAC
This sequence comes from Macrobrachium nipponense, assembly GCF_015104395.2. Classification (NCBI taxonomy): domain Eukaryota; kingdom Metazoa; phylum Arthropoda; class Malacostraca; order Decapoda; family Palaemonidae; genus Macrobrachium; species Macrobrachium nipponense. Next base: position 84,152,780 of record NC_087204.1, on the reverse strand, counting down.
TTGAATATCTTACCGAAATAAAGTTTGTGGGAAAGGAAAAATTAAATACCCCTTTGAAATAAACCTTTTTAAAAAGTAGGACTTGAATATCTTACTGAAATAAAGCTTATAGGATGTGAGAAATTAAACATCCATTTGAAATAAAGCTTTTAAAAAAGGAGGACGAATGTCTTACTGAAATAAAGCTTATGGGTAGAGAAGGGAAAAATTAAATATACCTTTGAAAAAAAAGCTTTTAAAAAAGGAGGCCTTGAATATCTTACTCAAATAAAGCTTATGGAAAGGATGAACTGAATAACCTTTTGAAATAAAGCTTTGGAAGAGGAGCTGAATTTTCTACCCTAGTGAAACTTATGAAAAGGACCAAAAGAATTCACTCCTTGGGTAAAACGAAGTTGAAAATCCTACTGCAATGAGGTAGGAAGGACGCATATATTACTAATAACTAAAGGACAAAGATATGAAGTAAGTCAATTTCTTTTGATGAGGACTTTGCTTAAAATATCAATATTACACACTTTGCTATATAAGTATTTAATAATTCATCAAAGTTATACAATTATAAGGATTGTATCGCTGTATTATTGCATCTTTTTTCGGGTTAATATTTATTTATTGAATTTCCATTTTGATATTCACAATTGTTGTCATATTTTTTGCATATATATTTAACTCTATGAATTCCCATTTGCAAGTAAAAAACACTTTGGGATCGTTCAATCTTTACACACACACACGCACACACACACACACACATATATATAATATATATTATAAACAACAATAACATAATAATAATAACAATAACTTACTGCATTATATACTGACTTACTAACGCCAAGGACACTTTCCTTACTTAGTGAGTTTGTCGTGCTAAGAAAGTTGAATATATGGCAGAGGTGAAAGTTGAGGAAAACTTAGCTCGTATGGCATGAAGAGGCATAACTTTTTCTTTTTCCTGATGAGACCTCATGTCCTTATGCTTTTGTCTTTTAAAATGTAAGACAGAAATCGTTTTAGGCATTTATTTCTTTAGGAATATATATCGGCATTAGATTATATGATTAATGATATATATATATATATATATATATA
>NC_087204.1:84144185-84149185 GCF_015104395.2 Macrobrachium nipponense | reverse complement strand
TTCAACTTGCAATTATTAACAATTTTATAATCTGCAACGATGCAGACGAGATTACTCCTTGCAACTACTCAAACTTTTTAAAATGACTGTTGAATAAAGAATAGTTATTAATCCTTTTTGAAAAAACTTATGATAGAGAATGATTTTTTTACATATATATATATAGATATAACTCCTGAATAAAGAATGCAGTTATTAATCCTTTTTGACAAAACTATTTGAATAGAGAAATGGTTTTCCCAATCCTTGTTGCGACTTCTTAAACTTTTTAAAATGACTTTTGAATAAAGAATAGTTATTAATCTTTTTGAAAAAACTTATGATAAAGAAATTTTAATGATTTTTTTTACATATATAGATATATATATAGATATAACTCCTGAATAAAGAATGCAGTTATTAATCCTTTTGACAAAACTATTTGAATAGAGAAATGGTTTTCCCAATCCTTGTTGCGACTACTTAAACTTTTTAAAAAGACTTTTGAATAAAGAATACGCCAGTTATTAATTCTTTTGAAAAGACTTATGATAGAGAAATGATTTTTACACACACACATATATATATATTTATATAGATATATAACTCTTGAATGAAGAATACAGTTATTAATCCTTTTTGAAAAGACTATTTGAATAGAGAAATTATTTGCGACTACTTAAACTTTTCAAAATGATTTTTGAATAAAGAATACGCCAGTTATTAATTCTTTGAAAAGACTTATGGTAGAGAAATGATTTGCGACTACTTAAACTTTTTAAAATGACTTTTGAATAAAGAATGCAACCCTCCTTAGCTAGGAGCTAGCACTGGTATTTCCAAAAAATTTTATACAAACAAAACATAACTATTAATATCCATTACTCTGATTAAGAATAAAATCCAAACAAAGGGGGAATATATTTGGTTGTCTCTTTTTAATTATATATATGTAGTATATAGCTCCCTGATACTCTCTAACACAGACTTGCTGCTTTGCACTAAAGAACACGCGATCTGTCATAATAATGATGCAGCAGCAGTGCAGTAGTCCTATTTTTTGCTAGTATATCTAAAGTGTGTATAGGCTTGACATTGAAAAGGAATGATGCTTGTTAAATTAACATCTTAATGATGATATCTCTAATTCTCATTAACAACAACAATACTTCTCTGCTTCAATATACTTCTGCGCTATTTTGCAGATTGATTATATATGTACAGTAAGAACGCACACATACTTATCCATACTTTTCGGGGTAAAATTAGGCAAAGATCGATCGATACTGGCTACCTCACTAGGCTTCTATAGGAATCGTTAAGGATCGATAGTCTAGGTAGGTTAGTTAGTTAGTGTATACAGGCCGAGCAAGTCGTAATAAGTTTTCCATGAGAATTTTATATTTATCAAAAATAAAAATGACTTTTGAATGAAGAATGCATTTATTAATCATTTTAAAAAGACTTGTGATAGAGAAATGATTTTTACATATATATATATATAGATATAACTCCTGAATAAAGAATGCAGTTATTAATTCTTTTGAAAAAACTATTTGAATAGAGAAATTATTTCCCCAATCCTTGTTGCGACTACTTAAACTTTTTAAAATGACTTTTGAATAAAGAATACGCCAGTTATTAATCCTTTTGAAAAGACTTATGATAGAGAAATGATTTGCGACTACTGTAGTATATAGCTCCCAGATAATTCATTCAGCGTTGTGAATATAAAATGCGCATTAGCGCAGCCAACCAAACTTAGTCATCATCAAGCATGGGACTATTACCAAGATCCTAGGTATCTCCCAAGATGCTTCAATGGAAGATATTAAAAAAAGAGCTTACCGAAAAAATGGCAAATTACTTAGATACCATCCAGATAAAAATAAATCATCGGATGCAGAGGAAAGGTTTAAAGCCATCTCGCAAGCTTATGAAATATTGAGCGATGTGAAAAAGCGGGAGTGTTACGATCAACATGTGAAAGGTAAAATGAAGGATGAGGAGGTACCTAAGGAGGGTAATAATAAAACTCGATTCACATCTACCTCTACCTAGCGACATCCCAAAAAAAAACTCGCTTTACATATACCTCTACTAGCTGAGCGATCCCAAAAACTCGCTTTACATATACATCTACCACTACTACTAATAGCGGTCCAATGGACGACATTTTCCATCAGTTCTTCGGCACCCACGGTAATTTTAATCACTTCTTTAATAACTCTGACGACGACGATGATGATGATGATGATGATATTCATATGATGTGGAGAGGCATTGGTAGGCATCGAATGGGAGGTTTCAACTGTAATCACAAACACTATCACAGGGGGGGAAGGCATCATCATCATCATCATCATCATCATCATCATCAGGATCCTCCAATCTACCGGGACCTGTACGTGACTCTCGAAGAAATAGCTCAAGGAGTGATCAAAAAGATGAAAATCACGCGGAGTGTGTTTAGCGATGATGAAAAATATACCACCAAGAGAGAAGAGAAAATATTGAGCATTAACATTATGCCCGGTACAAAGGATGGTTTTGAGATCAAATTCGAAAGAATGGGAGACGAGTCGCCTGGCAAGGTCCCGGCTGATATCATTTTCGTTATTAGGGAAAAGCCTCACCCGGCATTTAAGAGAGACGGTACTAATTTGATCTATTCGGTCAAAATCCCCATCAGAGAGCTGTGTGGTACCAGCGTGTCTGTCCCTACTCTGGAAGGCCAAAGGGTCACACTCGATGTCAAAAATATAATTATCACACCTCAGACGAAGAAGATACTCTCAGGATATGGTCTACCTTTTCTTGACAACCCTTCCAGAAAGGGTAATATCATTGTTCATTTTGACATCCAAATTCCAGATTTATTGATAGAAAACGTCAGAAATAATCTTTTCAAATTATTGCCGATAGTCGTTAATGCATACTATTATTATTTAATTAAAATTAATAACTAATTCAATAAAATGAAAGTTTAATCACGTTCTCCCAAACACCAGAGGAGGTCTTTACAAGGATCGAAAAACTAATAATTCCCTCTTTCTACTTGCTCGTGAGAAAATTCTTGTTCCTTTTTTTTTTAAATCAATTTTAACACGTCCTGAGACTTTTAGACATTAGTTTTTTTTTATAAAAATAATAATGAGACAGAAGAGGTTTGACATTTGTTTTTGCCTTATCATAAATAAATATATATTATAAAAAAGATAGACATGTATTTATTTTTATACCAAGAAATGCTGATTAACTGGAAGAGAGAGAGAGAGAGAGATTGCTCCAATAACAACGATAGAGACATTTTCATATTTTTATATGATAGTAGGAACAAAATGCTAGTTGGGAATATAAAATTCAATTTATAAATCAAAGACCAACTGGTGATAAAAAATGACAAAATAGTCCAAAAAAAGTTTAAGTCCAAAATCCCCCCTTTCGTCATCCGTCATTGCTCCAATAACAATGATAGAGACGTTATCATATTTTTAAATGATAGTATGGACAAAATGCTAGTTGGGAATATAACATTCAATTTATAAATCAAATTCGAACTGGTGATAAAAAAATGACAAAATGTGTCAAAGAGGTTTTTTCGAAAATTTTTACAATTTTATGAAAAAGAGTCAATTGGCTTTGTTTTAATATTTAGAAAAGGATTATTATTCATATCAAAGTCAAACTAGTTGAATTCAAGTCTAAATAAAACTTTATTAAAAATTCTTTTTTTTTAATCCAAATCTACTTTTTCGTCGTCCGTCATTGTTCCAATTATAACGATAGAGACATTTTCATATTTTTAAATGATTGTATGGACAAAATGCTAGTTGGGAATATAACATTCAATTTATAAATGAAATTCGAACTGACGATAAAAAAATGACAAAATAGTCAGAAAATATTTTTTAATAAAAATCCACCTTTTCGTCATCCGTCATTGCTCCAATAACAATGATAGAGACATTTTCATATTTTTAAATGATTGTATGGACAAAATGCTAGTTGGGAATATAAAATTCAATTTATAAATCAAATTCAAATTGATGATAAAAAAATAACAAAATGTGTCAAAAGAGTTTTTTCGAAAATTTTTACAAGTTTATGAAAAAGAGTTAAATCGGCCTTTTTAATATTTAGAAAAGGATTATTATTCATATCAAAGTCAAACTAGTTGAATTCAAGTCAAAATAAAAACTTTATTCAAAATTCTTTTTTTTAATAAAAAATCCAATTTTCCTCATCCGTCATTGCTCCAATAACAATGATAGAGGCAATATCATATTTTTATTTGATAGTATGGACAAAATTCTAGTTGGGAATATAACATTCAATTAATAAATCAAATTTCAACTAATGATAAAAAAATGACAAAATAGTTCAAAAATATTTTTTCAAAAATTTTTACAAGTTTATGAAAAAGAGTTAACTCGGCCTTTTTAATATTTAGAAAAGGATTATTATTCATAACAAAGTCAAATTGGTTGAATTCAAGTCAAAATGAAACTTTATAAAAAATTCTTTTTTTTAATAAAAAATCCAATTTTTCCTCATCCGTCATTGCTCCAATAACAATGATAGAGGCAATATCATATTTTTATTTGATAGTATGGACAAAATTCTAGTTGGGAATATAACATTCAATTAATAAATCAAATTTCAACTAATGATAAAAAAATGACAAAATAGTTCAAAAATATTTTTTCAAAAATTTTTACAAGTTTATGAAAAAGAGTTAACTCGGCCTTTTTAATATTTAGAAAAGGATTATTATTCATAACAAAGTCAAATTGGTTGAATTCAAGTCAAAATGAAACTTTATAAAAAATTCTTTTTTAATCCAAAATTCACTTTTTCGTCGTCTGTCATAGAGAGGGTCGTATCAGTGTAAAAATAAAGTTTCTACCTTTTTTTTACAATGGAAAACAGTTGGAAAAAAAACTAAGAAGGCCTTTCAATGCCCAATTTCACTTACTTGAAAGCAAATTTTGACACATTTTGTCATTTTTTTATCACCA
>NC_087204.1:84135802-84138302 GCF_015104395.2 Macrobrachium nipponense | reverse complement strand
AGAACTCACAAAGGTTCAGACTTCAGCATCTACAGTTATTCAACACATTGATAACGTTTCACATCCTTCATCCAACCTAATGATTTGCCGGTTTATTTCGTCGGATATCTTATGAACAGAGATATTGTCTTCTTTCAGAACAAACAAGCCGCTGTGCTTTATTATATTCCTTTATGTGTTGTAACCTGACCCGGTATGAGGTCCAATGCCGTCTCCTTTTCAGCAAAGCTTAGCTTCTCATGAAATGAATTTCCCAAGATATGGGGGCGTCAACAAATGATCACACCACCCAAGGAGATCAACACAAACAACAGAGGAAGCTGAAAGATTGAACATTTGAATAAAAATCTTGTCTGAACGTGTGTTGAGAAACTGACAAACTGATAGAAAGTAAGGACAAAAAAGAACTTATTTCATTGTAAGAAGAACTTCGTATGGTAATTGCCTGCAATTGTCGCTGGAACGTAACTTATCAGTATTGTACAGATGCACTGAATAAGTGAAAGCATTTAGTCATGATATATTTCATTATCATGAAATATACCCTTCTATTTCAGTAGGGTTTATTATAAAAAAAATCTGTAGATTTATATATTTATATATCTGTTTATCTGTTCGATAAATCACTTAATTTCTCCAACGTCGAAACAGTGAAATTGACGAATTTCGGAATGTGCGCTTCTCTACCTTTTTGTACTATTTCCCCGTAAGGGGTAATGCTGTCAGTGCACCTCATGCGCTGCATTGTAGGCATTACTTAACGTTATTTGCAGCGTGCCTCCGGACCCTTGCTGCAACCCCTTTCGTTCCTTTTACTGTACCTCCTTTCACATTCGCTTCTCCATCTACTTTCTACCGTCTCTTAACAATTGATCATAATGCAACTGTAAGGTTTTCCTCCTGTTGCACATTTTAAATTTTACACGTCAATTTCTTTTTTAGCGCTGAATGACTTCATAGGTCCCAGTGCTTAGACTTTGGTCCAATTCTATATTTAATTCATTTCGGTTTCTAACTTTCCTGCTTGTAACACTATCAACGTTTTATTTTTATTTTTTTATTTTTTTATTTTTTTTGTTTTTACTTGTATGGAGAGGTTCATCTACCTCATATCATAGGTTCTAGTCATCGGATTCTTTTGAACATTTAGGTTTTTCTGAATACAATCCATTTAGCTGAATTAATTTTAAGAATATATAAATATGACACACGGAAATCTCACTATAATATAGAGTCTTTTCATCAGCGACGGAAAACCTAATTTTTATCGTTAGTTTTTTCATTGGAAATCGTAAAATAAGTTTCGATGGATTTTTAGCAATAACTCGTTCTTCATGAATACAGAGTGGCTAGCAGAAAAAATGTTTAAAGGTAAAAGAAAAAATTATCACTGGCATTGGTCTGATGTCTTTTTCAACAATTTTGGGTGATTGGATGTACTTGACCCATTAATTTAATCACCAATGTTTTTTTTTTTTATCTGCTACTACTTCCACCAACAAGAGGCCTAAGTTTCACTTGTTTCTTTGACTGTTTGATTAAATTTTCTCTTTACTAGAATCACGCGGATAAACGCAGAACTACATATACACATCCACACACCAAACACACATACGCACACACACACACACACACGACATATATATATATATGTATCTAATATATATATATAATAGATATAGATATATCATATCTTATATATCTATATATATATCTATATATATCTGATATATATATGCTATCTATATATATATCTATATTATATATCTCTATATATATAGATATAGGTTATATATATACCTATATACTATATCCACTCACGAAGTTTCATATTCACAACTATATATATATATATATATCTAGCTATATATTATGTCTATATCTATAATTATATGTATATACTATATCTATATATATATATTGTCTATATATATACTAGTCTATTCTATATATATCTATATTGTATATATATACTACCTATATGATAATATCCCCCTCACGACGTTTTCATATTCACAAATAGATCCTTGATGGGACAAAAATGTTAGAAATCACCGTCTATTTTTCTGAAAAAAAAAATGAGACCTAGGTTTATTCTTCTTGGCTGGGGCAGTATTATGCTTGTCAGTCCAGTTTCTCTTAAGTATAAGTTATTCATCATGTTATAGGTGCAATGCTATAATCAATAATATTTGCGACATATTTTTTTTCTATCGTTCCAGTAACGGAATAAGTAATTTAAGTATGGTTTTTTACTAAACATAAAAGCGGCAACATTTATTGTAATGAAAATACTTAGTAAGATGAGTTTTGAAATTATTCATATGGTAATCATGCGCCCTCATCCGCGGACACCCTTTAACTAAATTATAATAAAATCGCTGATATATGTTAATGAAATGGGAGCCTTGGTAACCTCAAATATAAATTTATGATGTTTTTGGTTCGTAAAATTGAAATAAACGAGGATACATGTACAATTACTCAGAGAGAGAGAGAG
>NC_087204.1:84118302-84130802 GCF_015104395.2 Macrobrachium nipponense | reverse complement strand
CCTGGAGAAAATCCTGCAGTGTATTAAGCGAATTTAATAGTTAAAGAGGCCTGGAAAAAGACTGAGAGAAATGGGAATAACGTACAGGCAGGAATTAGGTTGTAGCTATGTGCTTTGTAAACGCTCGTTGAAGAAAATCCTACTGGTACAAAGTTTTCCATTCAGGAGATATCCGATACTTTGATGGAGAACATATTTTCTTTCTGGAGAAGCTGATTTAGTTCCTAATTTCCAACTACAGAATTAAGGAAAAAATCAGGGAAAGACCGAAATTATTGGTTCATTATCCTCAATCCATTTCATCAAGGATTTTACAGTGTTTCCTGATTAGTATATTGCTTAATCTGACAGTCAAAAAAAGCAAAAGCTTTATCTCTCCATCTCTGTCTCTTTGGTTCTGACGGATCCATTTATCTCATTTATAAGACGAAAAAATCCTCATAACTTTTAGAATTTTATCTGTTTTTTATTCTATCATTTTTCCATATCATTCAAAACTGCACCTCTCAGCCACACCACAAACCGTAAAAATCCTGTCACCATAGTGTTTTAGTTTTTATTTAAATGTTTCAATAAAAAAGTTGTGAAGGGTAATCTTACATTTATAGCTTACAATTTTAAAATAAAATAATGCTACCATCAGTAGGAGATAAATTAATTAACCAACAAGCATTAGACTCTGAAGTCTGTATTTTCTTCCTAACCTCTTACGGACAGATTTTCTAACATTTTTGTTTTTTGGGGGGGAGGGAATAATGAAATGAAACTGTGGTATGAAATGCCGATTTTGAAGTGCTGGCTAAGGGGAAAGTTGAGAGTTTATTCGAGAGTTCTTTCTTTAAGTGCTCATCTTCAAGGAATGTGACCGCCATCTGACGCCTAGCATTAGGATACTCGTAAAGTACATACGCATTTCCCTCACTTCTTGCGATATCAAAGGAGCGCCATAGCCTGAGAGTACAGGCATCTCATACCAAAGTAATTCCTGCTGAACCTTTTTAGAATCTTTCCCTTTAATGAGCTAGTAATAGAGTGTTCTGCTTGAACTTAACGTCTATGGTACTTTCCCTATTGGAAGGTGGTCCTCTCGTTCCTCCCTCACTTTCGTTCAAAACACTTTTGATCTGATAGGAATCTCATCAATCCGATTTTATTTCCAATCAAAATAGGCTACAGACACTGTCTACCTAAGTGTTTATTCGTCGATGCCTTCACAGTTTATCGTGTCTTGCAAGTGTCTCTCAACCTCTACCTCCGGTTTTTTTTTCAAGCCAATGCTCGTCACCCCTTTCCCTAATTCAGACCTGCCTGCTTTCTGTCCCTCTTTTCTTTCAATGTGGTTTTCCTAAACTCCGTCTTCCTCTCCTCCTCCTCTCCTCTCCCTCCTCTTCTTTCATTACCGAATTAATGACCGACCGACATCATCTCCACCCCCTCCACCCACGGGATATGTTAAAACTCGTAGCAGAACCTTGCCACTGGAAAGCTAATCTGGTGTGAGATGTTTGGAGGGGGCAAATATGCCATCAATTGTTTTATCTGTATGAAATATATATTGAACTAACTAATTATAGGATATTGCACTAAACAATGTTAAGTAGATATATTTAGCCATAAACTGTCAGAGATGTTTGTTTTAAAAGTTTGTGTTTTTCACAATATCCCTACTGTACACTTCTTTTTTTAATTTAAGATGAATTTCCGATATTGTACTAACCATTTTATAGATAACTTGCTTGTTTGAATTTGGCATTAAATTGCCATATCAATCTCTTTTAGCATCTGATCTACAATGATAGATATTTAGTTTCTATTAATCTTAATTAATGCTCTTACGAAGGCTATTTTCCTAAGCTAAACAGTACAAGCTGATGTTCTTATATCATATTATTTTCGTTTTCACGCAGCCTATAATAGAGAGTCATTTCTGAAAGATGAGTTTAGTGAGCTAGGAATGATCTTTTGACTGCTTTTCCATAAAGTAGCGTTGTGTAACCTTCATGTCATCCTAGTTTTAAAGTGGCATGGTTTTTGAACCAGAATTAATATGGGCGTAAAATGCAGGTGGGATAAACCGTTGCAGTATTTTGAATACTATTATTCTGCCACAACTAATACTGGATGATGCTGATGATGAAAATATTATGAGATTAAGATTAAATGCATTACATTTTTAAATAAAAATCGAAGTACATTCCAAGAAAATCACAAAGCACAATGAGTGAAAGTCATTAGCATAAGATGACATCCCCAGGTGTACTACCATCTAAATCTTTTAAAACGGTCTGCTGCAGCATTTACAATTCTTCATAGTCCAAAAACGCCAATACGACGAAATTTTATCTCCAAAATAAACATTTTCTTTCTTTATGGGTAAGCGGAAGAGAAAACGAAACTGGAATTTTATTACGTTTTTTTGCCAGCCCGAATTTTCCCAAATCGTGTAATGTGACTTGAAACCGTTAAACCAGTCAAAAATAAATAATATGTTTCTCACCTTCAGCAAGATAAATCTTCAAACTTTACTTTCATTGGTCAGCTGAGGCACCTTCCTCATTCAAATTAATTAAAGCTAGAAGACGTTATCCTCCATGCAAATACATTATTTCTATGTGGGGATGGAATCCCGTAACCTCTTCCGCGATTAGTGGTCAGTGTCTGGAGAAGAAAATGACCGGGGAGATCCCTTCCAGGTCAAAGGGAATTGATGAAACCGTCTCCGTTAAGTGAACTTCCTCCCATTTGAAATTCCTTTCCGTACAGCGGGAGAAAAAGAGAACTCAACGAGGTGACCGCATAATGAATCAGGATCTTATAGCAAAGCGCTGATGCTATTTAACGAATTGTCACAGAAACATTTTTTTTTTTTTAAGACAGATTTCATTGAATGCGTATATGAACCTTGTTGATCCCCTCAGGCCTTAACCTTCCTGCGTGTCTAAAATAGATTGATACTAGATTAGAGCAAGAGTGAGCTTATTTTCGGGGTAATTCATGGTATATATTTTCATTATTATAAAAAACTCGCACACAGTAACGCACACACCCCAATATATCACAAAACAAATAATGAGACATGAATATTAAAGCCATAAATGAAGTGTACCCAATAAGTGGAAAATACTCACACACACATACACTCACACACGGCCCACAGCACACACACATACATATATATATATATATATAATATATATAATCTATATATCATACATATTTTATATATATATATCACTATGTTAGATCTATATATTATATATATATGCATATTACTATATATATTAATATAATATATATATATATATATTATATATATCTATAATATATGTACCCGTATAACTGATCACGAAGTAGGAACGTGTAAATTCATAATAAAGATATATGCCACGAAGTAAAATAAGCGACGGAGGTATCTGCGGAGACCTTCTCAACGTTCAACGTCCTTTACTAAGCAGAACTGACATACTGAGAAAAAGACAAAACAAGAAGATTCCGTATTACTGACAGATTAGGGATTATAAAGAGAATTAGTACCTAGAAAGAATCCGACACACCTGGAAGATGAGTAACCTTCCCCAAACTAAGCATAAACAATGGGTGCAATAAATTTAAGACAATCATCTCAGATACAAGACAAGACAATTAAAACAGGATTATAGGTGACAGCTATTCCAGACTTTGGTAACAAAACCATATTCACAATCATGTTAGACCTACATTAACACCTAAGATAACTCCAAGCAACTAATTTTTATTTAAGTCTGTCATTATACTTTGAGGTCTTCTTAAACATGTTACCAAATACAAGGGGCCTAATGAAAAGGCCACGACGAACATTGAATTACAAGAAAGTAGTTATATTAAAGCAGATTCTAAAAGATTTCGTGATAGACATCTCTTGACCTTACATTACTGAGCTACCACCCAATTTATTCGGTGGTTGTTTTCACTAAATGAATGAATATTGCATTAGATGTTTGCCCAATTTTTAACAGAAATTTATGCTGGCTTAGCCTTACTTCTAGGGAACTTGCTAGACTGTACGAGATAATTCGGGACATCCATACATGGAATTTTATATATCATGTTGTTGCTTTCTCTGGGCCCATCTTTTTATTAATATTCCTTTTATGTTTTGTTATTATAAGAAAAAGACAGGTTGGCTTAAAGCTTTTAAGCACTATTTAATGTTTTCAATCCGTTAAAATAAGGCAAACTGAGAATGTTCTAGAATTTTTTTCTTTCTGCGTGTTACTTACATATAAAAATTTTTGTGGGCTTTATTTAACAAATATCCTACTATATGTGACAGGTAGCATAAATCGTTCCCATTTTTCTTATATATTCATTTCTTGATCCAAAATATTTTCCGTCGTGGCATATATATATATACATTATAATATATATATATATAGTATAGTATATAGTATATATGTCTATATATCTATATATAGTATATATAATATATATATATATATATATATAATATATATATCTAATACAAAGGAGCCCTGAAAACACCAAAATGTAGAGAGAAAAGTACTAGTATTTTCAAGAGACTGCTTCTCTCTCTTCAGGTATCTGAATGAGAAAGTTTCCAGAAAGGTTGGTATTTATACCACGAGATTCGTCCTACAAGTAGCAATTTAGTCACCCCCGCTGATAATCTTCCTTAATCTTCTTAAGCGTTGTTGAATGAACACTGCGTCGACGATGTCTGATGTCCATTCCCTTTTGAGATGTTCATTACCTTGCTTCTCTTTTTATTAATGCCGATTCCATAATTTGACTCTTGTACCGGCAGTTGCTGCTATAATTTACCGTGACATATTCCCGTTTATTCTATTGTTATGTTCATTTCTATGATTGAAATAGCCGATTCTGTTTCCCATACCTAACTGACCGTTTGTGTTGTATTAATCTCTGGGGAGGTGATTTACCTGTAATCCGATGTCAGATTGGTCATAAGGTCCCGGCATGGGATCTCATATACCCCCGATCTTTGTCGATGTCTTTTTGTTGGACGTTAATCATGGATTTTTGGCTTAAGTATTTGGGCAATTAGGTGATAGTAAATGCAAAGGGTTGGATTTCCAGGGGTGATGTTACTCTCTAATCCGTCTCCAGTGGGTAATTTTATTTTATTTTGGGTGTAGTCGCTGTCCTTGTCTTAGGGGGCGGTAGAAATTACGTGTTTTTGATTGCTTTTCTCAATTAATATTGGTCAGGATACTTTAAAGATAGAGTGGGATTGTGCGATTTATTCAAATTCTTTTTCCAGGAATCTGGGGAAACAATTTCGTCAGGCTCAATTAAGAATAGTTTGCTAGCTAACTTATCTTGATAGTATTGTCATGATAGCTAAAAGTAGTGAAATATATGTAGTGAAACGGTTGGTTTTCTGTATATGGGTAAATTTTGTATTCTTCGTGTCCTCTGATTATTAAAAATTGAATGGGAAACAGACAACAAATGCCTTTTCTTGATGTTTTAATAATCAGAAGACCGCCAGAATACAAATTTACCATATACCAGAAAAACCACGTTTCTCACTTTCATATATGTCATACTTTAGCTATCATGACATACTATCAGATAAGTCTAGCTAGCACCTATTCTTACGAGCCTTACGATTTGTTCCCCAGATTTCTGGAAAAGAATTTGAACTAATTCGCAAGCAACTCTCCTCTTAAAGTATCCTGGACCATATTTGAGAAAGCAATTCAAAAAGAAACGTAATTTTCTACCGACCCCTAAAGACAAGGACCAGAGACACACACACAATTAAATAGATTCCCCACACTTGAGACGATTAAGAGAGTAGCCGACTTCACACCCTTGTAATCCAACCCTTTTGCATTTACCTAGCCCAAATACCTTAGCCAATCCCTGATTACGTCCAACAAAATCATCGCCCGAATGACTCGGGGGTTATATGCGATCCCATGCCACGGACTGTGCCAATCTTACATCGGATTTACAGGTAAATCACTTCCCCAGAGATTAATACACCAAACGGTCAGTTTAGTATGGACAACAGAACTCGGCTATTTTCAATCATATAATGAACATAACCATAGAATAAACTGAATATGTCACTGTACGTTTATAGCAGCAACTGCCGTACAAGAGTCAATGATGGAATCGGCTTAATAAAAGATAAGCAGGTTACTGAAGCATCTCAAAGGAATTGGACGATATACATCGCGGCCAGGTTCCTTCACCCAACGATTAAGAAGATTAAAGAAGATTATCAGCGGGGGTGACCTAAATTGGCTTACTTGTGGACGAATCTCTTGGATAAATACCACCTTTTCTGTAAACTTTTCTCATTCAGATATACTGATAGAGAACAGCAGTCTCTGAAATAATGTACTTTTCTCTCTCAGTTTTTGGTTTTTTTATGGGCGCCTTTGATTAGATGGATTCTGTTGTTACAGAACCCTTTTACCAGTCATATCATATATATATTAATATATATATCTATATATATTTATATATATATATGATATAGATAATAGTATATATTCTTAATTAAACAACATCATCATACATCAATCTCCTTATGAATAATTTATATATGAATTATGGCACATTCGTATAAATAATTGAATATATCTATTAATCGTCATTACAGTTTTAGTATATGGTGACACTCCTGTGCATACTGCTTCTTCGAGATTAAATCTAATAATGAAAGCTAATTTCAAATATATTAGGCAACCATTCTCTCCGGGGAATCGAGCCTTTTGTGATATGGGTTCACTCCAGCCATGCAGTGTTTCTATGCATAGTATTGTGATATAATCATATTTGTTCTTTTCATTGACTCAGTTATATAATATAAACTTAAGGAATTCATGCTATTTAATTAAAAATATTGTTTTTATGTCAATTAAATGTCCCAAAATCTAAACCCTTTACCAGAATCGTCGTCACTATGCTTGTTCCATAATCGATATGATCATTTCAATTTTTATTTTTTTTTTCGAGAGAAGTGTATTGAAGGCATACTAACATCAAATTATTTAAATATTTTTTACTTTCCTTTAGTAGGTGACTAGTTATCTCTTATCTATCTATCTATATATCCTATCTTATCTATTCTACCTCTATCTATCTAATCTATCTATCTTATCTATATATATATAATATTATATATGTATATATATATATATATATAGATATATATCTATATATATATAATATATAATATATATATATATCACCATACCCCATCCACATCGATCTACAAATGTCCTTTAAATCTATTCGCTCTACCTCGAATTAGTATATTTCACAATGTTTCACTGTGCGTCCAAATTTGTTTGGTTCGATTGTTCGCGCCGTGAGCCGACAAAATTTCTTATCGACTAAGAAATTCCCCTTCGGTTAACATTTATGAGATATTTATTCCGATAGAGCTAATTATATATTAAAGGACAGTTTGTAGCTTCGATACATGTATATGAACTCATACTATCTATATCTATATTATATCATCTAGTCTATCTATATATACATACCTACATACATACATACATGCACATATATATATATATATATATATATATAATATATATATATATATATATATATATTTATATATGCGAATCTTGTACATTTAATTTTTTATTTTTCGATATGCTTTTTGATTTTTTTAGCATTGCTTTTTAATATAATGCCTTTTATGACATAATGTAACAGCGATAACATGTCATTACTTGAAATCTTTTGATAATGATAAAGAGTAAGATGTTTTAAACATCTGGCACAGGAATTTATTTATGATTTTGGCATGATGCGAGGCTTCCCTGAAACAGAAGTTATTTACCAGAAAAAAAGGCGATGAACCTGGATTCTGGACGCTCCTGCTAATGAAGTTGGATTTTGGTTCGAATTATCTCGTCACAACAGGCCTAGGCTATATGATAATTACTCCTGTCGCCGGACACTTGTTCGCAAGGCGACAAACATTTGCTTAAGTAACTTAAATCATGGAACTAATTCCCTTAGATTGTGTGCGTTGTAGAATGCATTTGCTTATAAGTCATTTACTTATAGGAGACCGGACTCTGAGGGTACCCGTACCTTTCAACATCTTTTGTGTAGTTACTATCATTCAACATTAAACAGGAGAAACATCATAAATACGCCTTAATGCACCACAAAAATGCATAACGCAATTGCACCCCGTAAATATTATCAAAAATATGACAGAGTAGTATTTGATTACAGTAAGTTATAATCCAGGGTAGTGAAGGTTCCCGACATACTGCTGAATTGTAAATATTTTTCGTAAAAATGTCACAAACCGTTACTACTCTTCTTACAAAGCCTGGCATTGTCAAATGAACGGTTAGTAGGAGAAATAATGAGTTGCAGTTGGAAATTTATAAGATCTTACCAGACACTGAAAGCCGTGTGCCTGAAACTAGACGCATTTGGATAATAAGACAAACAAAGTCAATTGTTCTTAAAACGTTCAACAAGTGTATCTGATGATTATTTCCCAGGCAGATCACACTTAAGACAAAGAATATAGAGTGTAAATGTATGACCCCGCTTGTTCTAGTAACTAAAAGGGGTTTTATCGCTACGATACAAAATATAACAAAACGCAAGGACCATTACGGTTTAATCCAGACTAGGCGGAGAGAACGATTTATTAAAAAAACACCATAAGATTCGCTCTCTCTCTATCTCTCTCTCGTCTCTCTCTCTCTCCTCTCTCTCTCTCCCGTCATCTCTCTTCTCTCTCTCTCATCTTAAAGGGCCTCTGCTCAAGACTGAATAATCCTCTGTCATTATAGGCTTAATTCTCAAGACACAAGACTTCGTTTGGCTCCGGAGATGAATTTCGAAATGTTGGCAGACCTACTTCAAAGCGATTCCAATGCAATATAAACATATTAATAATGACTAAATAGGAACAATATATTATATACATATGTGTGTGTTTTGCGTATATTATATAATATATATATAATATATATATGATATATATATATATATATATATATATCAGTATACTATATATATATATATAATAATATATATATATATATATAATATTATATAGATATATTATATATATATATGTATATATATCATATATATATATATAATATATATATATATAAATTATATATGAATATATATCTCTATATATATATAATATATATATATATTATATATAGATATATTATATATATATATAAATATATATATATATATTATTTGTAAGTGTTACATAAAAAATATATGGAAGTTTGTTTGTCATATATAAATAAGCCGATGACCAAGGGGTCGCTGACGAGATAGAATGAGTGTGATAGGGACCGATAAAAGAATGCAGCTAAGCCTTGGCGTGTTTGTTTCAGCGTCCTGGGTTTGCATTCGCCTGTGGTAATCAAATCCATTGTGTGTAAACAGTCACAGTGCTTTCGTTTGGGAACATGTTGACACTAAACCCTACAGACGTCTACATGACGTCCTCTCATATGTTCGTCTGTCTGTATGTTAGTATGCTGAGCTAAGGTTTTACTCTCTTATGATTTTGTAAATGCATTGTAAACTCAGAATCTCTACTTCCTCTCCTAGATCAAGTTCTTTGAACCCTTCTTGCTCTACTCAAGATATGTATTCCGGGCAAATATTTGTTAAGTTTACACATGTGTTTGGACACGTCTTCCGCCTTTATAAACCCAAAGAAGATACTGACGAAACTTAGAATCTCATTCGCAATCGTGATACTCCAACAGGATGGGATGTATACACCATAATACTTGCATTGTAACATTGCCAGTCTTATATCCACGGGGTGGCCTTGTTAAGCACATAGGCCCAGCCCCTCTATATATATATATGATAATCTTATGTAGTATATATTGGTATATATATATAATATAATTATATAACTATATTAGATATATATCTATATATATATATATGTAATATATATATACATATTTATATATATATATATATATATATAGTATATATATATATTTCTTATATATATATTATCTATTATATATAGTCTATATATATATATATTATTATATATATATATATTATATATATTATATATAGATATATATCTATATATATATATATATATATATATTATATATATATTATATATATATATATTTATTTTGTACACTTTTACTTTGAAAGTTATTGATATTTTAGGACTCCTTTTCATCATGAATATTTTTTTAATAAGACTTTTCCAGGTGTGGAGTCTGTATAAATATACGCAGACATAAATAGACCGATAATCCTTCGATATCTCTTGGATAAATATCATATAGACAAGAGAAACAGACAAACTTGCAGACGACACAAAATATATAGTCAGCACTTCATGATGTAGTCCAGCATACATTCATCCAAAATATATAAATTAGTAGCAATCTCTTCCCACTGCTGTCCCAAGGCCAGCATACATTGGGGATAAGGAGCCTGTGTCACCTTGTATCGGTGCAGTGGCTTAAACCTACAATAAGACTGCTTGGGGGTTATGTGTGGAACCTCTGTGACTTTAGGAGCATAGGCTATGGATGGTTACAATTAACAGCTCTCTAGGGCTCACGACAGGCCTAGCAAGCCGGTGAGCTGCTATAAATTGCTCATGAACCGCACGACTTACTTTCAGGACAGACCCATTGATAAAGGATGCCCGTGCCACATTCCTGACTCGAATGTTATTGGCATGGACGGGAAATAAATCTTTTGAGATTAGGAACAATTAATCTAAGTCTTTGAGAGTAAGGAAGAGGAGGTAATCATTGAATGATGGAGGCAAGAAAAATAGACATTTTGGGGCTTGTTGTGAAACCCGGTTTTACCAGGAGAAGGACAAATTTTTGCATAACAAATTACATTTATTTACAAAGTGTGGAGACCGCTCGACACGGAGTAGGTTTTTTGTGGAGTGTAAAGAGCTAGCTGGAAAAATTACAGTCATCTAGAATTCAATGTGATAGGCTTATTAGCATTTCCTTAAAGTTATGAACATTCCAGCCACATAATTCAGGTGTATGCACCACAGCAAAGGGCGCTCCTCAAGAAGAAAAGGAAGAATTCTACAGACATCTTAACAAGAGTAAAGAATTCTGTCCCCATATGTAGAGAATACATTAATAATTGGGATATGATTGGACATATTGGGCAAGACGGACAGAGGCATAGAGAGAATATTAGGACCAATTTAGCATTGGAGACAGAAATAGAGAAGGAGAAAACATAATTGATTTTTGCATACTACACCAGATGTCCATTATGAACTCTTTCTATAATCAATAGAGACAGCCACAATGGACGTGGTAACCGATGGGAACTCGCTTAGAGTCATATACTGAAAAATCAAATGATTGATATGGCAATAACAAATAACAAAAATATGGTCCGAGAGTAAAAAGCAATCCCCTCTGTGTCATCGAATTCAGATCACGGCTTCTCTTAATTAAATTAAAGATGACAAAACCCAACCAATTAAAAGCAAGTGAAGAGAAAGATTTATTTAGAGAATATGAGAGAAGAGGAGTGCTTAGTTTTAATATCAAACGAAATAAGTAAGCTAAACAGATGCAACAGGATAGCACTGACCAATGAAAAATGGAGACACTTTAGAATGGCTGTAGTGGGTGCTGCTAATAATACAAGTGCGAAAAGAAAAGAGTTCGAGGTAGGAGGACAAAACCACTGCTTGGTGGACCCCCACACTAAGGCCGCTGTTGCAACAAAATGAAACTCTTCAGAAAATGGATGAAAACTTTGAATTTGGAAGATCACAATACTATAAAGAGCGTCGAGAGACGGAAGAATAAAATCTTCAAACAAAAATGAGAAACATGGGAAGAATAGGAGAAGATCTGGTAAATGTGATCATCCAAGGTAACCAGAAAACTCATATATAGCACTGCCAACAACTATAGAAAGGGAAGCTAACCACCCTCTTATTTAATCAAAGACCTATGGAATGGGACATTTTAACCGAACCCCGAGAAATTGAATTAGGAGTGAAACAATCACTTTGAAACACTACTAACAAGGAAACAATGACCTGTGAGAGCATGTAGCATTTGATGTGGCTGGGGATGCAACCTGCATAAACACACTGGAGTTAAAAAATGCTCTCAAGAGGATGAGAAATGGTAGTCCCCTGGATTGGATACAATACCTGCAGAGCTCCTTAAAACATGGGGAGGATTGAGTCATCTAGCTACTAGAGCTAATCGACATACTCTGGAATGGGCAAATGCCACCTGAAGACTGGAGAAGAGATCTAATATGCCCAATCTATAAGAAAGGTGACAAGAACAAATCTGCAGCAATTATAAGAGAAATATCCACTAATGTCACATGCTTTAAAGATATGAAAGAAGACTTTAAACTAGATTGAGAGGATATGTTGAACCAAGCCTGGTGAAGGCAAAACGGTTTTTTCGAACCAGGCAGATGGACAACTGATTATTTCTCGCCTCAAGATG
>NC_087204.1:84100802-84113302 GCF_015104395.2 Macrobrachium nipponense | reverse complement strand
GCTCAGCTGTCAGTGATTTAATCTCGTGCAATTTTAAGTCATCCGAAAGCCTCTTCGGTATTTGCCTTTCCAGCTAATTAATGATAGGATTTCCTCTCCAGGGTTTATGCTAATTAAGAATATTTTTCTTCCTTTCTAATGCGGCAGGACAAGTCCAGAGTATATTTGGAGAAATGTAATTGACTCATAATGTATTTTCGGATATTTTAGTTAGAAAATGAAATTTCTTTTATATTAATATACCCTTCGGGAGAAAATTTAATCGATAAAAAATAAAAACGTTAGAAATATCTATCATTATTATCATTATCCTCACGACGAGTGAAAAGAGCGATGGCTACAAAATTGAAAAAAACAAACTTTAAACTAGTACACACACGCCTCAGGAACAAGTGATTATTGCGGCCGTCATAAGTCATAAAACTGCAAGAAGGCTGATAATACGCACTAGTGAAAGGGCGTACAAACAACAGGTTAGCAACACACATAAATAGTAACGATTCCTTCTGAAATAGAGTAAGGAAAGTGCTGAAAGAAAATCGTATGCTACGTCCCGAATTAAACGCATATTGCAAGCTCAAAAATACCATTAACTTTTATTATCATTTTTCTTTGAGGTTGATGAAGAATCCGGTTTCTTCTACTATTCTAGAGAGAGAATATATCACAACAATATTATTGCAGAAGTTATGGGTCTCTTTTAGGACAAAACACTCCTGAAGTTTTTCCGCAGTCTTCACAACAGATGGACAAAATGTATTCTTTATTTTTGTGATAATCACAAGATTAATTTTTGCGATTCATAAGGGCAATTGAAATATATGTCAATATGGCACCTTACCCAGGGCATGTTGCTTCTGGAAACCCCCATCCTCAGTTGTTCATATCTCTTCTGGGTCATCAGGGGTCCGTCTGCAGCAGAATTTGCCTCCATGTGAACCAAAAATCAAATATGGGCCATTCTGCGGGATTGAAGTAAACACAGTTCACCTAATAAGTATTTTTAGTTAAATTTTCTTCATTCTTTCCATTGGGATTGATAATCTGAATCAATTCCAAATAACTCTGACTTTATAGACTGTGTACTTCGGTATTAACTGAGGCTTGAATTAAAAACACGCGACCTAAAACCACAACAACACACAACAACAACACAACAACAACAACAACAATAATACTACCTAATAATATGAATAATAATAATAATCATCATCATCATCATCATCATCCATCATCATCATCATCATCATCATACATCATCATCATCATCATCATAACGAATTAGAGCTAAAAAAAGAATTATAGATGTTGTAAATGAATAGAAGAATAATAATGGAAAAGAATGTGAAGAAAATTATAAACGCCTAAAATTATATGAAGGTAAACGTTAGACAATATCTTACACAACTTGATCAAGTTAATAAAAAATACAGTATGCCCCCTCACTGCTGTTTGCATGATGTTTGATTTCTAAGATTGTTCGAAAGTTTCCATCAAGTAGCAAAAGTTCACTTTTTTAAAACATTGTATAACACAACATTGCACATGGAGCTAACAGTTTACTACTTTCCTATATTTCACTGTCAGGTTTAAACGACATTTAAATACCTTAAATAAGGTATAAATACCTTTTAAATACCTTGAATTCGATAAGAAAGTAAATGATGAATACTCTCCTTGCACACTAGTTTCTAAAACCAAAGTCAAGTTTGAGTCAAGAATCTTTACCCATAAAAGCTTAAAGGGAGAAATCAGTTCCTTTTTGATTTCATATCATTAAAAAACTTCATTAATTTTGCAATTAGGTATTCGTTATAGGGGCTGAAAGAAAAACACATTTCCATCACCACCTTTTCCTCTGACGGCGACTTTTGCAAGTAGGGGTATTAGAGATTTCATAAAAATTAATATTTACTGGTCTCCAGGCTTAGAGGTGGCCATTCGTTGGTTTGGGAACTGCTGGGGTTCTGTAAAAAATAATAAATAAAAAAGAAAAGAAAGACGAAGACTGACCATTATGCGAGTATTTCTTAATTAGCTAATGTAATCTTATTTAAGTTTTGTCATTAAGAAACATGCCGTCCACCATTTGAGATCGAAAATTATGAAAGTAAACACTTTTTATAACATAAATTATCCTTGAATGCATTCATTCATTTACCGTTGCCCGCTAAAGATAACAGATCGTAATATTCTCGTAATGGCAGTGCTCTTGTGTAGATAGAATTCATATCATATCATATATAAAGACAAAGATATTATCTTCACTTATCATGAGGAAGAAAAAAATGCGAAATCCTCTAGCATTATTGTGAGATATTAGTTCGACACACGACTATTACTTTTTAATATGTAAGGCCAACCTAAATGAACACACAATACTTTAATTTTTCATCACACAATGCCAACGGCTTCTTACCAGCTGGTTCCCATTTTTTTATATGCCACGGCTGCAGCAGAACTACGTCTTGCCAATCTTAGCGGTAACATGGACAAAAATTTTTTCAATAATAATTTTGTGATAAAAATTCTCTTCTAATAATTAGAATTAACGATTTTCAATTACAGTAAATAATCCATTTTCATATTTATGAACAATTTTCAGTTGTGCATTAAATCGCCCTTTGTTTAAAGTTAATCTGCTATAACACTATCATTACGTTTTACTACCGCAATAATGTTACTTTAGTGAGTATTCGGAGCGATTGATATCTTATACAGCAAATCCTGAATATTACATTGAAATCTGAAATCTCGTATCGTGCTAAGTCATAATTCGATAAGCAAAGGAAAAGAACCTTTTTACTAAGTGAAGATGCAATATCTGACAGCGAAGACGTCCTACTATAATAACACTAGAATGATAAAGATAATTTTAAGTGGTAAGGGTCTTAAACTACCAGCACTTCTAACTTGTGATGACAAGTTATAAGATTATTTTTCCAAAAAAAAAAAAAAAATTACCAAAATACTTTGGCAGTATTTCGAATCATAGGCTAACGTCCATGAATACGACAACAGCAATTTTCCTCGCTAAACTGTATTCTTATTACGCATGGATTCAGATAAGGTGTTTAAATCAAGGGTACCTGCTATATTCATGGATACTTGAAACGTTAATTTAGAATATGTAATAAGTCCTTGATATTCTGTCAATACATGGTAACTTAAACTATTCCAAAAAAAGTCTTTCCTTGAAGTTCGTTACATAAAAAGACAGCGTTGACCGGAAAGATCGATAACAAGAATTTACCCGTTGTAGATGCAGTTAACTAACCAGTTTGAGATAAAAACTGAGCAACTCCTTCGTCTCTGTCACTGTCGAAACGCGACTTGCTGAAAGCGAACAGCAGATCAGCACCGGGTTTCGGTGTGTGTTCGGTGTCCAGCTTGGGGAAGTCAAACCAGGACTTCCCCATGTCCAAGACCCGTTTGCTCCATGGGGCGTCTCAGGGGTCTTGTGGTTTGAAAAAGGCCCTAATCAAGACAGGGCAGGAGAATGCATCAATGAATATATTTATGAGTAGTGTAATGCTAAGGACATGAAGAAAGTGATATATATATATATATCATATATATATATATATATATAATAATATATATATATATATATATTATATATACCACACATATCAACATACCTATTTATAATATAATATCTATTATATATATATAGATATATATATTATATATATAATCTAAGATATATTTAAATACATAACCAACACACAATCATTTAGGTCATTTAGTTGTATATCTAATGGCAGGTCCTTTCCTTTCAACTGAAGACCCTGGTTCGATCTATGTGGTGTCAGAACTATATTATATATATATATATATAATATATATATCTTTATATATATTATCTATCAATGTTTATATATATATATGTTTATATATATATATATATATATATATATATATGTTTATATTATATATATTTATATATATATATATTAGTATAGTATGTTTTATATATTATTTATATAATATATATATATATTAATATACTATATTATTATATATCTATATATATATATATATATATAATATATAATATCTAACGTAATAGTATATATATATATATATATATATATATTATATATATTATATATATATATTTTATTATATATATATTATTATATAAATATATATATATATATATATATTATATATTCTATAGATATTATATATTATAGAGATAGATATAAAGTGCTGGTAATCCACTTAGGAACGAGGAGATATATTCAGATTTTCTTAGAAACTGTTTCTCAACAGTTTTTTCGTACTCCAATGGACCTCTTCTTGGAGCATTTCCTTAATAACGCCTCCAAGATAGAGGTCCCATTGAGGACGAAACTGTTGGGCCATTTTCTAAGAAAAGCTCATTCATTTTCCTGTGAAATAGACAAATGGATTAATCTTATATTATTAGATATATATATATATATTATATGTATATATATATATAATATATTATACATATATATGTTATATATATATTTTATAAATATAATATTATATATATAATGTATCTGTATGTATATGTATGTATATATTCTAATATCTATATATAGATATATATATATATATAATATCTAATATATATATATTGTATATATATAAGTGGAGAGAGAAGAGAAGAGATAGAGAGAGAGAGAGAGAGAGAGAGAGAGAGAGACAGGCCTTCATACATAATACGGCGTTTCCTTGATTGCTGCTTTCATTGCAGACTGGGACACGTAGGTCTCCATGATAGCCCGATATGACTGAGGGAGATGAAATAAAAATATATTAATGATTATTATTATTATTATTATTTTCTTATATTATTGATTATTATTATTATTATTATTATTATTTATTAGTCCTAAAGCAGAAAAGCTTAGGGAATAAACGGGGAAGAATGCTCATATGGCAAAAGAGGAACACATATAGAGGGGAATAACATATCAAGTAGAATTCAGGATATTTATCACCTCTGTGGTACTGACAGCCCTAAAAGAAATCTTTTGCAATACATTCATCGTTTTCACTGCAACCGAAGAATTCATGGTATAAATGACCTACTGTTTTCCAGTTATATAACAAATACCTCTTATTTTTTGTGGATGCAGAAAACCAGTAATATATATATATATATCATATATATATATATATATATTTTAATATATAGATATATATATATATTATATATATATATATATCGGGTATGTATATTATATCTAATATATATATAATATATATATATATCATATATATTATATATATATATATATATATATATAGATACATACACACACACACATATATAATATATACTATATTTATATTATATATATATATATATATATATACATATATATATATATCTTCATATATATTGTCTATCCTTCCTTTAACAAGGGTGCTACCAAAAATAAATCTGAACAGCAGATGAATCGACCTTATACCTTTGACATTGCTCAAGAAGCTCTCATCAGCGCGTTGAACCTTTATACGCCTACACCATAACACAATTACAAAATAAAGTAACCGCTTTGCCGGGAAATCCGTACGAGTTTTATATAAAGTAATTCAGACAGGTCTCAGGCACACATACCTCTGAAACCTCTTCCAGCAAAGCTATCCATCGATTCCTGTGGCTCTTTCATTCATATAGAGGTACGCGGCCAGTTTTCCGACCGTCCCTCTGCTTCTTCAGGTGAAACCAGAGGCTGCATGACGAGGTAAGGGAATGAGTTCGTGTAAGCAGCTGTGCTTTGTTTGGTTGGCCGCAATAGCGACATGATCACTATTGAGAAACGTTTAATTGAAACAGTATTATTCTATTCGTTCAAATAGCTGAGGAAATAATTCTTAAGTGTCAAATTTACGGAGAGCTGATGAAGGCAAGCTTGTAAGAAATAAACTGGGACGGGGGTTTTTTTTCTATTATCTGTTTTACTAAGGATGAAGTTAAATCATAGATGTAGGATTAAAGGTCCTACACACATCCCTAGAAAAATGTTTTGAAGGATATAAAATTGATACATTCATCGTCATTGGGTGGTAATGCTAATTCAGTTACATAAATGAATATCATAGTTTTCGAAATTAATAACAGTGTTAACGACTCACACGGAAAATTCATAAAAACGAAAGCCATTGCTGTACGACTGGAGAAGTAAATCTTATATCAGTGATACAAAATTTCCGAAATAGTTTCCATTACTGTATCTCAAGTTTTCATCGGAAATTTTATTCCAAAATGATCAGAGGTTATAAAGTTTAATATCATAAATCTCTCTGGCCTTTACAAAACCAGGTGCGCCAACATTAAAACAAAAAAAAGCTGATACCAAATATAGACATCTAGAAAAATGTTCACATACAAAGGTAATTAGATTGTGAAGTGATGCAAGCAATTCTCACAATCAGATCGAGAGATCGCAGATTCCTCACCTAAAGCGAACACAAATCCTTCCTCAGGGACGAGTCTCTATGAAGATTGGCATAGTTCTCTGTTTAAAGTCCAGAATTGGTGCTTGAAAGATGTGGATTTTTTCGAAGACCTCCGTCAGACTGTTAAGGTCAGTCGCTGGCCAAAATTCGTACCGCTGTCAGACAAACCGAAAGTAAGACATAATACTCATTGTTATACATTGCTTGTTTGTGTTTGTTTAGACATAGCAA
Source organism: Macrobrachium nipponense (assembly GCF_015104395.2). Lineage (NCBI taxonomy): Eukaryota > Metazoa > Arthropoda > Malacostraca > Decapoda > Palaemonidae > Macrobrachium > Macrobrachium nipponense. The sequence continues at coordinate 84,106,627 of NC_087204.1, read as the reverse complement.
GCGATCTTGTGGGTCTATGAATGATCGGCAATAGGTCAATGATGCCGAGAGCTTTACTCAATAATTTCTTTCTGGTTTTACTAAAAAATCCAGCGGATGCATGATTTATAGCACTTTAGTAACTTCCCAATTCATAATACTTTATTTTGTATTCTTGATCGTTACTTGTTATCATAAGTACAATCATAGGAAATAGCACTTGATGAATTCTACACAGAGTTTCCCCGAAACAAGCATCTTCTCTCTGATGCACTAGGCGTAATATACAAATAGTATACTGACCATGTATTGCAGCCTGGGCTGTAACTATTTCTTTTGAGTCTTAGTCAGAACAAACAGGGCTTTGAATCCAAAGAGATGTGCTTTAACTCGCATCAATTCCTCGCCTAATTTTCTCGCAGATTCTCTAGGAGTAGGTTGAATTACGATGGGAATGGGACACGTCCACTAACCATTAGCAACCTTATTGAATACCCTGAAAAATAGAATATTTATCTATGTAATAAGAAATATATATATATATATATATAATATATAATATATATATATAGTATATATATAATATATTATTATAACCCTGAAAAATAGGAATATCATCTATTAATAAGAAACATATAACATATCTATAGATATATATAGATATGATATATATATCTATATATATATGATATATCTATATATCTATATATCTATAATATATATATAGTATATATGATATATAGGATATATATAATATATATTATAATATAATATATATATATATGTATATATATATATATATATATATATAAAACCCTGAAAAATAGGAATATATATCTTGTAATAAGATATATATATTTTATATATATATATATATATATAAATATAATATAATATATATATATATATATATTCTATATATATGTATATATATATATATAATATATATATCCTATATAGATATGATTATATATATATATAATATATCGAAGGGGAATTTTTTAAGTCGATAAGAAGTTTGTCGTCTCACCGACACGAAACTCATAACGTACAGTGACGCCTTAGCTTATCCAAGATACACGAACTTCTTATCCAAAAAATCCCCTCCGTTTACACGCAAAACCTTACACAAACACAACACCACACCATATATAACACATATATATACACTGCACATGCACTCAGTATATATACCCACAGTGTGTATATAAATTGTTTCCCCAGGGCGTGAGACCGGAATTAAAAGAAGAATGATCATGGGAATAGAGCTTTGGTAAAATAAAATGCGATTATGAAAAGTAAAATGCCACTTTCTCTAAAACAAACAGTATTTTAATCAGATTGTTCTACTGTATTAGCTTATGCATCATAAACTTAGAGCCTTACTAGGCCTTAAACTAGCTAGTTTACAACTTAAAGTGCTATGGAAGAATAATGATGGGAATAACGCTAAGAACAGAAAAAAGAGTCAACATGGATAAGACGTATGCAAACTAAAGTAGAGGATATTTTAACAACAAGTAAGAAAAAGAAATTGGGCGTGGGCAGGGCGTATAATGAGAATGTTAGATAATAGATCTCGAAAGAAAAAACTTTAACAGAATGGTCCCTAGAGGTGCAAACTAAGCAGGGGAAGAAGAAAGGCATAGAAGGAACCATAAACAGAAGGGGTGGGAAGGACATGTCTAGGCCTAGTCCTGTAGTGGACCAGAAACGGCTGAGATGATGATGATTGTTGATGATGATGATGATGATGATGATGATGATAGATATTTATATATATATAATAGATATATATATATATATATATAGATATATATATATATATATTGGGGTAGAATATATATATCTAGATACTATAATATATATATATATATATATATATATATATATATATATATATATATATATTATATATATATGTGTATGTATATAGGTATATGAATGTCTGTTGACTTATTGTAATACAAAAAATAATCCTAAGAAGTACTTATCGCTGGCCTATGAATCCTGTTATGAAGCTCAGTCGATAATTAGCCTGGTTTTGATTCTCCTTTTAATTTAAACAATGTTGCTCTCGATTAAACGAGACTTAAACTCTGTTTTTCTAATAACAATTCGAGTGCTGCTCCTTGTGTCTCTCCCCATTTGACGCGAATATTCCAGTTTGAGTCTTCTGGCTTAACATAGGTATTTCGATTTTTCGTTTGGAATAATGTCTTATTACTGTTAACGGGATTCCTGGTATGCTCAATAAAAACTATCAGCGTTAAGTTTTCTGCTATGTCGACTGAGAGTTAATTGGCCAATATAATAGCGACATCGAGGTTGATGGCTCCCGATCGTAACAAATGAACTCATCCTATGGAAGTTATTAGTGCATACTCGTACCATAAGGCTATAATACGTAATATATTCAGTTCTCTATTGATGATTTCCAAACTAAGCTTTCTAGGTTGCAAAAAACGACATACTAGCAACATCTTACCTCTAGAATTCCTCCCCTGTGTTCATGGGTGAAAGACGTGACTGAGCAGAAACGTCTATTACTTTTTCTTTAGAAAATGTTTCATGTATGCGTGACCATAACAATGCAATGAAATATGATCGTGTTGCTTTAAATGTAAGGATCTAATTATTTATAGACGTGGTTTTGTTTGCTGTATTTATCTAAACTATGATAATGGTTTGCTAATGTTTATTCAAATCCATGTACTTTGATATCTGCTTTAACGGGTTACCGAATTTTTCTCGGCAGGAAAATGGGTGCCAGTGTTTTCTTGTGGTAGGTTTTTAATTAGTACAGAAAAGGACACAGTAAATATCAAGTCTGCTAAGACTAAGAGAGAGATTAGAATAGCAATGAAATAAAAGAAATCATTTTCGATCTTTCGTCTACCGACTCCCTTCTGCAACAGGTGACTCATGTGAGTATGGGCATGATCGCTCAGCCGAAAGCCTCCAGGGTGACTCTCGCCGGATCCCTCCGAACTCATCAATGTTCCTCTGCACCATACGAAGAGCTGATAATTGTCCCCAGGGTTCCCGCAGTTTCCGGGTATCACTTCATCGCAGTGGTTAGGAATCCTGATACGTGAATTCCTTTTCAGTTACATTATTCAATTTTACGTGTTATAAAGGCTTGGATTAAAAGTTAATTCTGGACGTGAGTTTCGCGTCTATACAGAGCAAAATCTGTTGCTTCGTGAAGACTTGAACCTGAAATGCAAAGGATACTGCTGATTTAAGTAAATCCTGGGCCTAGAACCCTGCGAAAAAGAAATAAAAACACACACACGCAAGAGGAGATATGCTATGGGGTGGGTGGGGGGGGAGGGGGGAGGGGGGGGGGGTTGGGGCTTACTGTGCGTTACTGGAATAAAGCGCTCAAAGCTTAGTTAAACAAAAAAAAAAAGTGGGGAGTTGATATGTAATATAATTTCCCTGATGATGGTTCGAAGATCATGATCTTAATATAGAGCGATATCATATATCATTTTAGAATATGACTCACCTAAAGCTCCTAGTCCTGTAATTAATGTAACGAGCACAATGTTCTGTCCAGGCACCTTCCTCCTGAGATGCCGAATGATGACCCGCGTTAATGCTCCCCCATGAATGAATACTAGTACTGGGAGACGGCTACTCTCTTCTGATCCTTTAGCTGGCTGTGGGCGAGGACAATGCATGCAAAAATTTCTATTGAGAAATTGATTTGGGGCGATTACTACCATAATATGTTCATTTGTTACAAAAGCCTTATAGATTCACATTGTTTCAATCTACGGGAATCACAGCTAAATTAATTATTAAATGCATGTCCTTGCTAATCACTGTTAAATTTCTATTTATGAATTTTGGCACATATACCCGTTTTTCTTGGGAGAATAATTGTGATCATTGTAAATCACTATAATTCTATGTTACTGCTACTTCCTCTTGGACAATGCTCACTGAACATTAAAACGTGCATGGATACTATTTAATTTTGTCAAACGCTCTAGAATAAAAATAATCTTCTTAAGAGTTAAAAATCGTAAATTAAAATTTTATATGACGTCGTGCTCCTCTGACTTAATGGCAATACATTGGCCCCTCTCGCTGCTTCGTTATTAGATGTTTTCCTAAGCGAAGGAATTCTGGCAACATAATTTAAATCTCAGTATCGACCATGAAAACTTTTTGTCATTCATAATCTTTTTCTATTTATACTTATCCTTATCAAGATATACTGCAGACAGTAAGCTTATAAGCCCGAAATCTTTTTATGATTAATTTTTTTTTATAATATGGCCTGAACAATGTTAAGAGCAGAAATAAGGATTTATTTGTGATTACTGAGTTGTTTTGCAAATTTTAAGTGTGAAATTGTCTCCTAATTTTTAATGCCAAATATTTCAGAATAATAAAAATTTCGTTAACGATTTTCATAAAAAAACAGAGAAATATGATTTTCAGATGCAAGGGAAGTATAATCTGATCTGACGTTTCAGGTGCATTGCGTGTAAGGTTGGATTGTAATGTTCCTAATTTTGTTTAAATAGAAGAGAAATGAAGTCTAGCAAAGAACAGGGCTTGGACACAATAATTTACTTTACCAGTTAGAGTTGGAGTGAAAATATTGAGGAGAGTACAGCCTCTCATCTCCGACAACTGTTTTGGAAACACGGGGGGGGATTCGGGGGAACTGAGGACACAAGAAACGTTTTTCCTCAATCATTAGCGGCCAGGTAATTGTCAGGCCAGGTCTCTGTGGGCATCCAAGATCTTCAATCTAAGGTCGCCTACTGGGAGCGTGGCAATCTAAAGGTATTCCCTCTGCAAGAATTAGGAGACACTGTAATTAGCCATTACTTTTAATCTTGTTTTTATCTCACTGGAAAGCTTAACATATTTATATCTTTTCAGCTGTTATACATATAGTTTGGAAAAACCCTATATTTTATGATGAAATGGATTTACGATTGGAAGAGACACAAATTTCCTACATAATTAGGTTTTTTTATCTGTGTAAGACATAACACAATAAAAGAATAAGTTATTCAATTTCTGTCTGCCCGCAGAATACATTTAGTTGCATAAGTCCATGCAATGTCAACAATGGACCATACGAGACTTTTTTTTATTTACTTGCTAGCTATGAATTTATACGTATATACTGTTCTCCCATTTTGATTTTGCTTTTTCAGTTTTTTAGAATCAAAGTTAAAAAATTGACAATTGCATTTCTTTCTTAGTATCTATGTGTGTTTATGTTATGTTATGATTTAAAATTATACACCGTTTTTCTTGAAAGTAAGCATCATTGTTTAATTTCCTGAGATCTTAGAACCAGCTTTAAGAGGAAAACAAGGAGTAAATGATTAATGACTGCCACTTAGTGCATTTCAGTAATGATTATTTAGTGTTTTAATTATTTTCAGTATACGTAGAATATTTTTAAAAGGAAGCTGTTCGGTGTGGTGACCTTTTTATCGGATGGACAGACAGCGAGACGGAAATAACTTCACTATTTGAATATAGTAACGGAACAATTTCAAGTCACACCGTCATCTTAAATACCATGACAGAAGATAATTACTTTCGAGTTATGATTTGAACACTTATCGTTACCATTAATTTCAACGTAAAAATGAATTGATCAGTAAACCTACCTGATGCCTCAAAAAAATATAAATTTACAGTCCAAGATAATGAAGAAAATGCAATAATAATATTAAGAGAAACAGGACTAATGGAAGAGATATCATCCATTCAAACTAAACTAGAGAAGTCAAAATATAAGTAAATCTATAAAGCAAAAGTTGAACTTTATCCAACTGACGAATTTTTGTTTGAAACGTGTT